>NC_087212.1:62905676-62955676 GCF_015104395.2 Macrobrachium nipponense | reverse complement strand
CCTTTCCGGCACAACAGGAAGTTTATGCGACAGTTTTTTGTTAAATCTTAGACATTCTATTTCCTTCACGACGGAATATATCAGTCCAAACAACGGTAACATCGTCGTACCTGCAACAACTTTGTTCGTCTTCGTACGCGGTGCTGGAAAGTAGAGCAAGTCTTGATATTATATGCTGGCCAGAGCTGAATGTTTCGCTCGGCGTTCGTCAGTCCTTTGCCGAGACTGCTTCACGATTTCCATTTGAGGTGTTTTTCTGGCAGGCAACGACTCAGATGTAAACAACATTTATATCCGCGTGTTATTTCTAAATAAAGTTCGATACATAACGGCAAAATCAAGGTTTGATTGCGTTTGCTTTGCGACGGGAGCGCCGTCCTTTGGAAACCCGACGAAAGAAAGTGGGAAGATGACAATCCACGAGAGAGTGAGGGTGGATGTATGGACCGCTTGAGTACATCGCCTAAGTTTGTGGCAAAAGATATCTCTTTTTGCCAAAGAGATTCTCTTAAGTGTCGGCGCAGACATCCTGAAATAAAGCGTAACAGTACTGGAAGGGGTATTTACGAGTGAGAGTGCTGAAATTGAAATCAGTTACTTATTTTAAAATCTCTGGCAAACCTGGAGTCGACGTTAATAAATATCTCAGTGTACGTGGCAACACAGATTGATCAACCTTTAAAACACAATTAACATTGACTAAAGGGGTCCGAGAGCTCACTCCATAGCCTTTAGATATCACTGAGGAGAGAAAAAAACTAATTACTTTGACGTAGGCCTTCAAAGATGTGGGTGAACGCAGTGACCTCAGGGCAAAGGGTGGGGCCTCGCCAAAGATCCTGGCATCGTGAACGGGTATGTGACGGGGTAGAATTCTCTCTCTCTCTCTCTCTCTCATTTTACACACACTGAATTTGCGAAGGGGAGATTCGTGCAGAATGCAAAAGTAAGTATGTATGTATATATATATAATATATATATATATATATATATATATATATATATATATATATATATATATATATATATATATATATATATATATATATATATATATATATTATATATATATATATATATATATATATATATATAATTTTGTATGTACGTGTAGGTCTCCAACTTCTCACACAGCTGGAGACCCAAATTTGATCAAAAGGGGGGTCAACAGACTTTTGCCTGTGTTGACGTAAGCAGTGAATTAGTACTTATTGGTTAGTGGGCAGTGGCTGATCACTGCTTTAGATTAAAAAAAGATATGGGCTATGGCCTTCATTCCAAAAGGCCGGCTTATTAAGAGATACAGAAAATTATTGCTTAGTCATTATATCCCAGCATACCCACAGTTGAACTGCACTATGCTTAACTGATTGGGGTATCTGCAGTGCTGTTCATGGTTGGTGGGTCGCCTCATATCCCCCTGCAGTTGACCGTCGCTCGGTCTTGAACTTGCACCCATTTTTGCTTACTCGGGGAGTAAGCCTACTAACTTCTTTGTTGTTGTGGGGGGGGGGGGGTGCAGTTGGGAAAGATCTATGGCAGAGCCCGAAAAGGTCTGAAAGAGATGATTCGCGTTGAGGTAAAGATACTGGAGTTTTAGGATGGGATATTTATCATTTATTTATTGGCATGAAAATGTAAGAAATAAATAACGTCCATATGAAGCACTATAGGAAAATTATTGCTAATAAAATATAGCTTGCTTATTTTCATTTTCGTTGGTGTAACAAGGCTCTATTTGACTGTAGATTTTAGCACGTTTAATTAACGTTAAAAGTTAGGAATATCATGTTTAGAACCGATGCGTGAGGGGAAAATCTCTTACGCGCCTTAAGGAAGCTGGAGGTCGGATCACGCCTTGTTCTTGAAGCATGAGCTGTGCCGTATCCTTGGCATCGGGGCTGCAGTAGTATTGAGCTTTAGTTCTCGTGCTTGACGATACACTCGGGCTTACTTCCGTAGGGAGATGGTTATAGTAGTACTCCCCCCCCCCCCCCTATTTTTTTATCTTGCTCATTTGGGCATGATGGTCTTTGGAATAGTTTTAGACTCATGGCCGGACAACTTGTTATAGAAAATGTTGAAATATTCTGAGAATCATGTCATATTTTAAAATGGTTTTATATAATATATATATAATTATATATTTATATATAATATATATATATATATATATATAAAGGAATAATGGAATATTTGTGTAAATGATGTCAAATGAGTAAAGTGGATGTGGCCGTGTTTGTTCGTTACCTGACTCTAGTGCGCACACAAGGCGTGATCAGCAATATACCCACATCCCAAGTAGGAAGTCCTGGGTTCGATTTCTAGGGGGGCCGGGTGTGAAATGATATGGACACATGGTTTATGCCCATTATGCATAACTATACTGATTTAAACCATGAATTATATAATAGTAAGTTGATTGTTGTGGGCTGCAGCCATGTTTGGAAATAGAGTGAAGGTGAGAAGAGATAAGTACGAATGACAGCGGAATTTGATGAAAACGGTCAGGACTGACAGGGAAGAGCAGAGCAGTGTGTCTAGAAATGTGGGCGAGTGTGTGTATGGGTCTCAGTGTGTTCTTTGCGTGTCATTTGTTATAGGATGAATCGTCTTTTGTCTACAGTTGTCATTGAGTAGTAGTGATGAACGAATCCTCGAATTAAATGTACATAATAATTGTTTTGGCTAATGAAATATATAAAATTGTGGCGTTTAGATATATTGCTTTGGTTCTTATGAGAGTGAGACAGAAAAAGAAGGCCATTGAAATGACATTTTGCCGAGGGAAAAATAGACATAGAGCATAATTCATTCGATCCATCACAGATATAAGTAGAGTCTCATTTTGATGACGTCTGTGTTGGTGCAGCTTACTTTGATCATGCCTATAGGAGGAATAGGGGTTATGTAAATGATAACGGTACTGATATGCATTTTAATATTATTTTTCCCCAGTTAACACTTTTACAAAAGAACAAGGAATGGATGTGGATGCCCTCCAAAACACCATACATGCGATGGATCTGGTAAATACAAACAAGAGGTAGGTCGAAGGTTCATTGGTAACATGAATCTTAAAAACCCCAATCAGTTCTCAGGCATCCATCCAAAAGGAAAACATGGAACAAGGTCATGGGGACAGTCAGCAGTTCTTTTTTGGTCCAGACTCTCCTGGCTGAGGGCTGAGTTGAACCTCTCTGCCCTCGGTCACCGAAGGCGGTAGAAATACGGCCCTCGTGAAAAGTGTCTGAGATTTGATAGAATTGAAGAAGTGTCTTTCATGGCCTTCATCATCATCATCATCCATCCTATAATGATTGAAAATGAAGTTAGAGAACGGTTTAGGAATGCTAAAGCAATTCGGACAACTGCAATCGAATTTATTGATAACTATCAACGTTGGAAAAATTCGACCGAGGTTTCAACGATTTTCTTTTTTTATAAATGTGCTATTTTATACCCTGGACATACGCAGTGCATTTGTAGCAAAAAAAAAACAAAAAAACTGAAATAAATAGATAATAATAATCTAAATATCCAAGGACTGTAGAAAATCATAATCACACCCCACTACCACGGCACCTGACCTAAGTGTAACCTAATCCTTCATTCTCCCAGAAAATCGAGGCTGAATTCTTCCGGAGACAAACCTCTGTTACTGAAGGCATCGGGCAACAACATTCAAAACGCGTGTCAAGTGAGGAGCGGAGCAGCGCAGTGGAGCCCTTGAAACGTTGCTGCGACGATGGCCGTCAAGTTCCCATCGCCAGGTGTTCACGTCATCGCTGGATGGCTCTCGGTGCCTAACAGCGAACACACATCCATCCAGAAGAAAAAGAAGAGGGTATGGGCACGCCTTGTTTGACCTGGATAATGTATAGCCCATTACAAAACCGGATTTCAAGTTAAGATAAAAACAAGAGGTGTGAAA
The DNA here is from genome assembly GCF_015104395.2 of Macrobrachium nipponense. Taxonomy (NCBI): domain Eukaryota; kingdom Metazoa; phylum Arthropoda; class Malacostraca; order Decapoda; family Palaemonidae; genus Macrobrachium; species Macrobrachium nipponense. The sequence goes on along the minus strand of NC_087212.1, from coordinate 62,951,742 downwards.
GAGGTGGCTGGCTGGAGGTCGTAACGAGCTCACCATCTAATTATGCCCCGATGGAGAGAGATTGGACGAGGGCTGCTACTCCTTCCTCAGCCCGGCCTTTGATTGACCACTTCATTCGGTTCGGCTCCTGTTGTCCGACCTTCAGTGCAGGTCGTTGATCAAATGCAGAAAATGGCGTCATCGAACTAGTTTTTATTGGCTAGAGTAAGTTTCTGTTGCCCAATGAAATTTATAAATACTCACACCAACACGTGGGCAAATCAATATACTAATACATAGTGTATCGTTTTCTCTCTCTCTCTCTCTCTTCTCTCTCTCTCTCTCTCTCTCTATCATATATATATATATATATATATATATATATATATATATATATACGTATATATATATATATATGTATATATAAAGTTATATATATATATATATATAAAAATATATATATGCAAACGTATATGTGTGTGTTTGTGTATAGTTGTATGGTGTATATTTATATATGAATATATACTATATATATTTATGTATAAAATATACATTATGAATGTATATATATATATATATATATATATATGTGTGTATATATATATATATATATATATATATATATATATATATATATATATATATATGCACACTTACTTGCACAAGATCTCGGTCACGTAGGCCGATATTCGGACGTCTGGATCTGTGCCTTTAGGAGAGAGAATTTGAGGGCGAGGAAAATTCATATGACTCGGGAAAATGGGGTCCATGAAGCCTCATGGAATTACGTTTTAATATAAAAATACGAATGCTTTTTCTGGAGAAATTTGCCCCTCTATCGGACGCGTCGCCAGTTCATTGCCGACAGTTTCGCATTGATAGGAGCAGCGATGACGCTTCTTATCTTTCCCAAACCTGGATAAAGAGGGAGGGTTGGAGTCGGGGAGGGCATCCATCTGTAAAATATGTGCCAAGTTGCTAAGTGATGAAGTGAGCCGTTGAGCAAGTGGTGGAAACACCTGGAAACGGCTCGAGCGTCCAAAACAGCAACCACGACAAGTGATCGAGTTGGGGAGACGTGGCAGAAATGACTTCTCCTCGCGTGAGTTATTTTAGGCTCACAAATAATTACCCCCAAATACTCCCTTCATATCTAATTCAGCATACCATGGGATCTTTCATATCTAAAAGGAATTACGTAGGATAAGTGTGTCTGTCCCAGGCCAGGATTTGGACCTATACATATGGGTTAGATAAGGGATATTAGGGCTTACCAAATTCTGGATGCGTTTCTTGATCCCTCATTATAAAAACCCTAAAAGGTTATGTTCGAATCCTTGCCGGGGTTAGAGGCCTCTTGTATATAATTCCCTTTAGGTTTTAAGGTCATAGTCTTACGGTAAAAATCACATACAACACCCAAAGCAATATAGAAACATTATATACACATACACACCCGTACATACATGATATATATATAAGATTAATTACTATATATATATATATATATATATATATATATATATATATATATCTATATATAGTATATAATGTAACCAAGCATATTTGGATTTAATGTTTTAAATTTCTTTGATCATGAGACTGAGACAATATCCAATGGAATATTTACAGCATAACAAAACCACCTTGCTTGCTAGTCCTCTGTCATATATTTTAGGTTTCTTGGCATTAGTTGACTATGAACAATATTGTATGGGTCAGTCAGTGTTTCCGGGTTGACTGTAGGCATTTTGTTTTGGTCTTGAATAGGGTGATATTGATTTAACAGCTTACTAAAGAATCTAATGTATCATGTACAGGCTGTAAAGCAAAATATGACGGTTTCTTGTGACTCGGGAGGTGGTAGTGCTGGCAGTAGATTCGTAAATTGCCATCCGTTTTCTTGTTCTTCCACGATCTTTTTCATGGTTTGATTTCTTTTATATTATATATATATATATATATATATATATATATAATATATATCATATACATATATATATATATAGTATATATACATAATGGCAGTTCCCTCCCCACTTCAGGCTTTTTATTTTCCTTACTTTTCCTAAACTGGGTTTTTTTTATGCGTGAGCTATAAAATTAGTGAAAGCAAGGAATGTTGATGGTTCTGTCCAGAAAGACTGGAAAAAAATAGTGTGGCTATTGAAGCAAAACCCGTTAAGTGGCCATAGTTATATGGTAGTATTTTGATTGAGTGAGGTAAGGTAAGGTAAGACAGATTTCAGTATGTTTGGTGAGGGAAGTTTAGATGAAGAAAAGGTGTTTCAATGAAGTGTGTTTTAAAAGTGACGTGAGAAACTTGAAAATAAAAGAAAATCTGTAAATGGCATACTTGGACCTAAGCAAAGCTTTTGACAGAATTTTTGAGGATGTATGGTATAAAAGAAATAAACTGTTGATAGCAGTTGTTTTCATGGTGATAGTGAAGCAGTTGTTTGAATTTGTAAGTAGGAAAGTGTCTGGTTTGGCGAAAAAGTTTTTAGAGATTGAGTACTATTTTCTATGGAGGTTGAATGTCGTATTCGATGGCCCAGTGCAATTATTCAGAGAAAAGGCTTTTGATGCATGAACAAAGTTGTGGGAAAATGCAGTGTGGATGATTGATGTTTGCGGTTTTTTTTATGAATAATGAAGAGAAATTACAGAAATTGTTAGATCAGTTTGACACAGTTTGTATGAGGAGAGCCTTGATTAAGTATAATTGTGAGCGAGAGTAAAATTATGAATGTGACTTTGAACCAAAGACGTGAGTAGTGAATTCTTCAGTGGATGGTGGAAGAATGGAGGAAAGTGATTCCTGTTGGTGTTAGGAAGTGAATCTGATGGATGATGGTGGATTGGGAGGAAGTCAGTCACAGAACGGGTGAAGTAAGAAAGGTGACTTGGGTTCATACAAGAGACCTGGAAGAGCCTTCGAGAGTTTTTAGAGGCCAAAGTTGATATATATGAAGGGGTTGTTGATCCGGCTTTATTTACGGAAAGTAAAGTAAGGGAGCTACATGCAAATGAAAAAAAATAAGCAGTAAAAACTGTAGAGATGAATTGTTTGCGTAGGATATGTGACATAAGAAGAATCCAAAAGGTCAACATAGGTCAAGGAATGGATCAGAGGATTACGAGACGCTTTGGTTACGTACAAATATGAATAGATTGGATGATTCAGCGGAAGTAGGTTGGGGGAGGCGATGAAGACCTCTGTGAAATAGATGGTGTGAAGGAGCTCAAAGGAAGGCCGGGTTCTGATATCCTAGAAGTTTGAAAATGGATACTAAGGAAACGTGAATGATTGCTGTGTGGAGGCGGAGGAACCGGGGTGGGGAGTTTGACACACTGTTGATGTACTTTCTGCGTGTCGTTCGAAGCACCAAATGTGAAGTTTTCCATAATGTGGCATTTAATGAGTAAATGTAACAGTGCAATGTTGGGTTGTTTTGGGGAAACTCTGAATTACACACACACACATTAATATATATATAATATATTATATATATATATATATATATATGTGTGTGTGTGTGTGTGTGTGTGTGCATGTGTACGTATGTATGTAAGAGTATCTATGAAAAAAATACTGTTCATTTGAATATGAAACAATGCGTAAAGAAAACTGCGAATACACGTGCGTGAAACCACCTGCTCCATACTATTTTTGTCCATGCCCGCCGGTAAGCAAGGTACTATATCAGCGAATAAATACAAGGTCTAGTCATAACACCTGTTGATGAAACCTGACACTGAACCGTGTACAGATGTTGTGCTTGGTTCTTTTTTCTCAGCTTAAAATGGAGCTCTCACATCACTGTAGTAGATTCACATCAGCCGTGCATTTGATGTCTAGGCCAGTCCCTTACGACGCCACTGATTGGCTGTTAATAAGCCAATGACAGGGCTGGAAACTATCAGCCTCTCGAGAGAGTTCATATAGGCAGGATGCATGTTCCAACTCTCCTGAGGGATGCTTTTGAAAGACTTATCCCTCAGGAGAGGTGGAACTTACATCCTGCCTATGTGAACTCTCGAGAGAGACTGAGAGTTTCCAGCTCTGTGATTGGCTTATCCACAGCCAATCAGGAGCGTCATAAGGGACTGGCCTAGACATCAGATGCACCGGTGATGTGAATCTACTGTAGCAAACAAGTGACCCCGACGGGCGAACCTGAGAATCAAAGAGGTCTTTAGAGAGCCATATTAGATATTAGCTGTAATCGCTTAAAACCAACAGTAGCTGCCTTGAGACCACCTTGTCCGGCAGGGCAATTAATTTTTTTACTAAATAGGCCTACAATATCGGCTTCTTTTCCTTTTTTGTACATTCTGAAACTTGTCTTCAATAAGATCGGTATCTAGTTGTGGAAATAATCGTCTCCTCACAAGTCTTCAGATATATATATATATATATATATATATATATATATATATATATATATATATATATATATATAAATATATATATATATATATATATATATAAATATGTATATACACTATATATATATATATATATATATATATATATATATATATATATATATATATATTTATACGTATATATATATATATATATACATAGTATATATATATACATTGTGTGTGAGGTGTTATATATATATATATATATAGATATATATTATATATATATATATATATATATATATATATATATGTGTGTGTGTGTGTGTGTGTGTGTGTGTGTGTTTTTTTAAACCAAGATTCTATGCATTATCGAAAAGAAATTAAAGCATGAGGAAAAGAATAAGTCCTATTTTATAGAATAATGATCTCCAATGTAAGGTGCCTTCAGTGAACGGTAGATACAATTCACACCTTACGCTAAAAGGCTCATCATCAATACTTAAACCCCATTTTACACATTGAGCCAATTAACTTTATCTTGGGTGCACTGGCATGTTCCTTGAATATTATGGGTCACTGGCTTGTACGCCTCTGGAACTCTCTTAACATACCATTCTCTACGCCATGTTTCAGCAAAAAATGATCTTTCAACCATGACAAAGGTCCCATTCATATGTGTCAAAGAACTAATCAGAACTGAACTACGTACCTAAGATTTCTGAACAGTCGCACCCAACAAATGAGAACAGTGTCAACCTCACAGTCTTTCTGATGCTTGAAACGGTATGCATGATCATATCATGTTGATAAAGACCCTTAAGTGTGTCCTGGGATGGTGAATGATAAGCATTGCATTCTAATTGCTAAAGCCTAAATCATGCATGAGCTTCATCACAGTTGACACTGATCTAGCTTCATAGAATAAGAAAGGTCTACAAAAGTGAAGAGGTTTCTGTATTTCAGGTACATTAACTGCAGCCTTGACCTTTTCTTAGTTAGGCACCTGGATGCATATGGAGGAATGTAATTAAAAGTAACTACTTAACAATTACTCTTCAAACTTGGAGTGAGTTAAAAGCCTCTGAAGCATCATGCTCGGGTCAAGTTTAGCAAATTTGACTGAGAATCTCCTTTGAAGTGTTGTTGAGCAGTATTGACGAACCACTAAGGCATCGGTGCAAGCCTGAATATTTCCTTTCATTATCTCTTAGGAACCAGAGTCTCACACAAAAAAAATCACGCTTGCTGTAACACTGCATATGACAGTCCCCTATTTTGCACGTGTGATGAATTGGCAATGCTGCACTCAGTTTATTTCAAATTTTCCGTCCAAGGTCAGGTGGTGTCCGCACTGCCTAAGAAGCTGAAAGTGCGTCCGTGAAATCGCCTTCATTTAAAATCATTTCTTGAATACTTGAGTAGCTAATCTTGAGGACCTTGAATATCATGATGTCATCAAGTTTCTTTTTGCGACCTTTAGCCAAGATGAACTGATTATGTCTTATCTTTATGAATGTGTACTGTTACAACTCAACTCACAAACACACACAAAAACAAACCCCAAGATGGAAAAAGAAACAATGGAGTTCTGCAAGGCCTTTCGACAGCTTGTCCTTTACTTAGCAAGCTGAAGAAACATAAAAATAAGTTTACAAAGAAAGCTCGTATAAATGACGGGTGGCGATTACAAAGGAAGAAATGTTTACCAGCAATCCAACACAATTGCAGAATTAGTAGACCTACCAAAACAGGGTTAAGAGGTTTAAAAAAAAATTAGGCCCAACTGCTCAGACGCAGGGACAAGGCAAGAGATTATACAAAAAAGGTGACTGACCACCAAAAACTGTTATAAAATAGTAATTCTCCATTGGTGAACAATTACAATATTGTTACCTAATGGAGAATTATTGAGTTGTACCTTTGTAACATGTTTTGGTGGTCAGTCATCCTTCCTTGTATAATTTTTTTATTGTCTTGCCCTGCTTCTGAGCTGCGGGTCTATTTTTTTTTTTTAAACCTCTTAACCCTTTTGGTAGGTCTACTAATTCTTCAATTATGTCAGATTCCAGGTACACATTTTTTCCGTTATAATCCCCATATGTCATTTATACGAGCTATCTATTTTTATATTTCTTCAGTTCGCTAAGTAAAGGACAAGAAGCCGAAAGGCCTGGCAGAAACTCTTTGTTTCTCTTTCCTTCATGGAATTTGTCTGTATTCACATATTCATCACGTTGCATGTTTCGTGATTCAGTTACACACATTCTACATATATATATATATATATATATATATATATATATATATATATATGTGTGTGTGTATGTGTGTGTGTATATATATATATATATATATATATATATATATATATATATATATATACATTAATAGATCCCAAGTTAATACCCCAAGTTCGGATCATAGCCGAGTGGTCAAAGTCAGCTGTTGAGTGTTGTTTCTAAATTTAGCAAAGACTGAAGTTCGGATCGTAACCGAGTGGTCAGAGTCTTCTGCTTATCATTGTTTGGGAATCAAAGGCGCAGGTTCAAATCCTAGCCGCGGCGGAATCAGTTATCAATTGAAATTTCCGTTAGGTTCATGTTTCTCCCAAGGTGTAGTGAATTCGTTAATAATTGAAATTTGTGACTCAATATTCTTGAATAAGAACAAATGCACCGGACCTGTTAGCTATTATGTGACACCTTTTCTGTATTTACTCCCAACGACCTGTAAGAATGAACTGCCATAGCAACATTTTTAGATCCATCTTCCTGGTTCCCATTCACCCTTATAACCTTGCTCTGGCTTATATTGCCCAACTCTCCTTCGGTCCAAACACAAAGTCTCATTAAATGTTTACTCTCTTCATTTACCCCAATCAGTACTGTTTTATTTACAAACATCACCCATTCCGCATTTTATTTAACCCCCAAATTTCTCTTCTTACAGCTGAGCTTCAACATAAAATGCCCATCTTCTAACTTCATACATCACTTCCCCTATAAAAGATACTAAACAGTCATGGAGGCAAATTACACCCTTGTCTCAAATCCCCTTTTGAACCAGCCACTTTCTTGTGTGCATATTTAATATATGCTTTGGGTCAATCATAAATCTGTATAATCTCTATCAACACCTTATCTAATATACGTTACATCTTTAGCACTACCTCTCAGCTGTTTTTTCTGACTATGTATGCCACATATATCTTTCCATGTATTTTTGCATATCTCGGATAAAGGTTTTGCAACAAAAATATTTGAACCACTGATCTTTTTCTATCAGTTGGGATATCTGTCTTACTTTCTCAATTAGAAATGTACGTGTCAGCTTCCCTTGCATATTGAATAGTGAATGACAACCTAATCATTTTTTTCCCGTCTCCACTTATGTAGTGCAGCATCTTACTTACATCCCTTCGAATCCTGGTACTCTCAGTCTTGCAGTAACCCCGTTCCACTTTCCAAATTCAACAGATCTTCAAAATATTCACGCTACAACAGAAAAGTGCAAGTACTTTAGACGTCATGCCTATATTTTTAAAATATTAACTCTACAACTGAAAAGTGCAAGTACTTTAGACGTCATGCCTGTATTTTTATTTTTTTACTCTTTTATATATTTGTTCATGTAGTTATCTCTACATTGACTTCGTTGTAGAACAAAATAATTTCTACGAATTTCCTCCTTATATTCATCCTTCTGTTTATTATATTACTAGTTTCCCCTCCCAGTTTCCTTTTGAGTACTTTTAACGAACATCTTCTCATTGATCTCTTCTTCCATGCAGAGGAACTTCAAATGTTTACAAAACTTTACATCTCCCCCTTCCACCACGTGATATTTTTAGTTTCCTACTAACTTGCCATCATCCTCGATTTTTACCTACACATACCTTCCACCTCCTTGTTTTTAACCCTGCACATTTTCATCTATTTCACTCTTACTCTAGTTTTTTACTTTTCTTTTTTTTCTTTATTGTATGCAACAGCTTTCTCTTCCAGCTCTCTATTGTAACGCATACTCTTAACAAAATTTTTCAAACTCAATTCCTTCTTCCCAGTGATGTTTTTGGATGTCCCTTTTCAAAAATCATGCATTTTCAATATGAGCCCCTTCCTAAATCTACTTCCACAACATCTTTCATTGTTATTTACTACAAGAAGTTTCCATATCTACTAACAGTCCCATCTCTCTTATCTAAGTTTCCCATGTCATACCTGGGCAGCCTTCTTAAGGCCCCCTACAATGAACGATTCTCTGAACGACTGTCTGTATCGTTCACAAAAACACTGTGGAACGATCTCGGCTGGAGTCTTTCACGACCAGGTTGCTGTATAGCGACATAAGTCTGTCATACACAGATCGTTCAATGTATGGGTTTGTCTGCCGATATAACTATCGCGCGCGTCTCTTCTAGAGATGATGCCATGTCTTCTCGAGACAAAATCTTTGTTCAGACTGAAATCGGTGCGGAGATCGTTCATACTGTATGAATAGTGTGTGTGTGGGTCGACAACGACAGTCGTTCAGACAATCGTTCAGTGTATGGGGGCCTTTACACCTTGCCATTTACTCCACCCCCAGCTAGAACAAATTCTGACTCTCCCCAAAACATCACTCTGTTTTTTTCTCCCTAAGGTGATAGTGCCATCAGTGCACCTCACGCAGTGCACTGTAGGCATTGCTTCAGGTTCTTCGCAGCATCTCTTCGGCCCCTTGCTGCAAGTCCTTTCTTCCTTTTATTTTACCTCCATTCATATTCTCTTTCTTCCATCTTGCTCTCCACCCTGTCCTAACAATTGTCTCATAGTGCAACTCCGAGGTTTTCCTCCTGTTACACCTTTACAACCTTTTTACTCTTATTTATTATTTCAGTATATGAAACCTATTCACATGAAACAAGCCCATGCCCTTGACTTGAAATTCAAACTTCCAAAGAATGATGTTTTCAACCTCCCACTGCAGATCCGGCACTGCAGCGGTAACTGATCATGGCACTGAGTCAGTGATTTTTCGTCGGCTTGGGAAGGGCTCGAGCCCGCGACATCTGAGAAGCATGCCACGACGCTACCTACCATACCAGCTGACCAGCTTGTTTACGTTTCAGCGCTGAACGACCTCAGAGGTCCCAAACGCTTGGCCTTTGGCCTAAATTCAGTATTCTGTTCTGTTCCATAACTCAGTCTTTTTCATTCTTGGCCGATCCACATTTACTCTATAACACGTTTTCTCCTGCTGAACTCCTTTATACTAAACCACCCTCCCCCGAGCCCGCTTGAGAAGGAAGGTCTTCATCTTTTAGTTCTGCACCTGTTGTCTCACCAAGTAACAAAACATCCTACTTTCTCTCCTTAAGCGATTTTTGTCACACATATCTATCTTTTCTTCCGCACCAAGGACACTCAAACTCAAAACCTCATGACTGATACTACACCGAAACTGGAAGGTTGTTATCTTCGTTTGCCGGTGACCCATAGTAATGAAAATAGGAACCACAACCTTTCACCTTGTGCTTCTCTACTTTTGAGTACATTATATCTGGGTCTCATATTATAATTATATATATATATATATATAATATATATATTATATATATAGGTATATATTTGGATACACACACACACACACACACACACACACACACACACATATATATATATATATATATATATATATATTATATATATATATATTTATATAGATATATGTGTGTGTGTGTGTGTGTGTGTGTAAACATTAAACTAAGGCTGCCACGTTAAATGGCACTCTGATATTGAGAGGTCTTAATTCAGTAAGACTTTCATATCTGTGGAGCTTTATAATTCATCACTTCTTTCTGGTGGAAAAAAAAAACAGCTACGCACGCGTATGCACGCTCTTGGGGTACACTATCTAATACGTGAGTTTTACAAAGAGCATAGTTGCTACGAGACAAGAGCTCACCGGTGACTCATACTGAGATCTTGGTGTTGGTTTGCCCGAATAATCTTCGATGGTCAGCCTTATCATGTGTTCGTATCAGATTCGTTTTAATTTCCTTCTGACTTTGTTCGTATCTTTTCAGAAATTGAGGACGTAAAGTTTCCGTATTTTAGAGCAACTTATGATTCCAAGTTGTAAGAGATAGTCGTTGGTTTAGATGAGTGTGAAGACAATTAATGTATTTTTGACTTGTATGACCTGAGAAAACTGTGCCCATCGCAGATATATAAGAGCAATTCATTGTTCCTTATAGTGAAAGGTAGCAGTTGTTTTGTGGCATCCGCTACCCAAGAGCAACCAGTCTTGCGATTTTATTATATTGAGCGCATTTATTTCAAGTTATTTCTCTGCGATTTCGACAAAGGAATCAACGGTGCTGTGGAAATTTGGGATAACAGAACATTCCTTTACGATCGTTAACCCCATAGGTGTGATGTATTTGAGTGAGGTTGACACCAACATAATGTGTAATTTACAGGCCTTATTCACTTGACTCACTCGAACCTCTTCGAGCTGCTAAAGGGAAAGAAGATACCAAGAGATAAGTCATAGCAAAGCACCTTCCAGTTGTCAGGAGGACCCTGGCAGCAGCAGCAGCAGCAGCAGCAGAAGTGGAGGAATTGAAGAAGTGTTGAGGTAGAAGTCGGAGGAAATGACGGAGAAAGGGAAACGGCGGCGGTCTCGAGCTGCTGAGGTTAAGGTGATGTTAGACAGAGAAAGTGTCTGGTGTATGGCAACACTGGGGATCAGCAGAGTGCTGGCGAGTTGCAGAGAGCATCAGTAGGAAGTGAGGAAAGCTGGCCAAGACATGATGCGTATGCAGTGAAAATCGAGAAATGCCCAAGTGAATGGCAGAAATGATCGAAAAAGGTCCGTGGGTCTGTCATGCTGTATCGAGTTAATAAGTAAAATGAAATGAAGTCACTAGGTAATATACGCAAAAGGAAGAGATATGTAGCGGGTATAAGAAATGTCAGAATACAAAGAAACAATGCAAACATTTAAGGCTAAGAGAAATGGTTTTGAAGGAATCGTCGTAAGAGGAAAAAGAAAAGGGAGAGTAACTAACAGACGGACAGACAGACAGACAGACACGTAGACAAATTGCAATGAGGAGCTGAGGTTCCATTATTGGGAATGGTAGATGATGAACATACTTCAGCAGGAATGGAAGAGGACTGTGATAGTAGACAAAGGTAGATGGAAGAGGCGAATCCGACCGATAAAAGAAGAGGGAAACAGAACAGGCAGCCAGTCCAGTGCGGTGCGATTGCATCATTTTGATTTTCAGGAGCGATGCAACAATGAAACAGCTCCGGGAGATTAGCAGTCCATACAAGACATCTAAACAAACCTGCGCAACTTGATTTGTCTTCCGCAAACAGTTCTCTAATGAGCAGCAAGTGAACTCGAAGCAAAAACAATACCAGAGGAACCAAATAATTAAAGCCCCAGCCCCTCCCACTTCCTCCCTCCCCCACCCCACCCCTCGGGGTCCTACCTGGCGAGCAAGTAGGTCTTGGTGGTGGAGGCGGAGGTGGAGGCGCACGCTCCACTGGGAGGGAAAGTAAAAGTTGTGCTTTGTCACGACCCACAGATGTGGAGCACTCACGAACCCCTTGTCTGTAGGCACTCCCCACCCCCACCCCCACCCCCACCCCCCCCACAATCTCAAACCTCCCACCCCCAATCACACTAGACACACTTTTCAACCCATGGGAGGAAATTTGCTTGTTTCTGTTGTCATAAAAATCGTCTGCTTACAAGAAACTGTTTCACAAATGCCTATGAATTTAGCGGTTTTGGTTTCTCTGATGAATTGTTTTGCTTTGGAAGAGAGTACTTTCATTTTTCACATTTTTATTGAAAGAGTCAGATGATGTCAACTTCTGCTCAAGTCAGATAATGTCAACTTCTGCTCATCGCTTGCGGATACTGCGGTGTTCTCTGCCTTTGAGTGATTTCATAACGCGAATACGAATACCGGAACTTGATCGAATCAAGCGAGGATGGATGGAGGGAGACGGCCTCAATATTAGCTTCTGCATTACATTACTTACACAGTGAGAGTGGCGGTGGATGGGGATTTCGATTTAAAAAAGAACACTATGTTGTACTATGTTGACAAACACGACAGTTACAGACAAGTTAGTTGTTGAAGTAGTGGAAAGTATCTATGCCGAGTAATCACTTTATTCCACCATTTCTAAAACTAGCTTTTAACTGTATCCATGTTATTGCCACTCCTCATATAATATGTATATATATATATATATAGTATATATATATATAATATACACACGTAAATATACATGTATATAAATAAGAGAATCGTCTAGTATGAGTTATGAAAACTTTACGTGACATTGTAGCAAATTGGACCGAACATTCTAACAAATTGGACCGAACAACTAAACATGCTTTTGCCAATTCTTAAAAAAGAGAGAGAAAAAGAAGAAGAAAAGGCTGGAGTCAAAAGGCGAAGTCCTTCCATTCTCTGTAGCGGAGGAATGAATGATGCCATATGACGTGAGTAACGCTGGTTCTTGTCGTGCATAACTGGGAGCATTACATAACCGTCATTTTCCGTTTCGGAACGTAGAGAGTGAATGCCAGAAGGCACAGAGACTCCATCACGATGAGGCCGCGACGTTGCCAAATCCAAAGCACTTAGCGCTTCCTTCCTTCCTTCCTTCCTCTCTTCGGCAGCACAACCTGGCACCCGGTAACATACTTTCCTGCAGTCTCCGCCATCCCGCGCTCGCTGGAATGCACACTTTCAGCTTTGCTTGTTTTCACGTTGCAGAATGTAGCAAATCGTCAAATACTGTCAAAATTCCCCCTCCATCTCCCGTGAACACCATATACTGGGTGTGTGCGGCTGTGTGCGCGTGTATATATATATATATATATATATATATATATATAATATATATATATATATATATATAGTATATATATATATATATATATATATGTGTGTGTGTGTGTGTGTGTTTGTATATATATATATATATATATATATATATTATATATATATATATACATATATATATACACACACACACACCATATATACATATATATATATATATATATATATATATATATATATATATATAAGTATGTATGTATAACACACACACACGCACACACACACACACACACATATATATATATATATATATATATATATATATATATATATATATATATATATATATATGAAGACTACTAAGGGGGCTCAAGCCCTACAATATCACAAGCGGAGAGGTAAAGGCATGTCTCGGCGTACGAAGATGCATGGAAGCGATGTGAAACCTCGGCAATAAATCTCATGTACGCTGAGACATGTCTTTACCTTCCGCCTTGTGAGATATATATAATCATGTTATATATATATATATATTATATATAATATATATATATATACTACATACATACCATACATACATACATACACATATTCAAGAATCAAAAAACTTTCATTTTAATATGATATTTGCAGGCTCACCACAAGGTGAAAACTTTAAAAACTCAAGTACCGAGTGCTTTCGTGTATGTAATTATTGCGCATTTTAAGGTACTTTGAAAATGTGTATCAATTGCGGAAAAGTGAAATTGGTACTTAGTTTTTCCTTGTATCTTCTTCGTGGCGAACACACACACACACACACACACACACACCAAGAAAAAAGTTGTGATGTTGAGCTTTATGGTTCTGGAATGGTATGGAGGTGAACAAATTATCTTGGGAGGGTGAATCTGTGCATGCCTGTGTTTGGCGAAAGAGTGACTGTGGTAGGTGATTTAAATGCAAACGTAGGTTTAGATAAAGAAAGAGACTTAAGGTTTGCAAGTATGGAGTTCCTGGAGTGAATGAAAGGGAAGTATATCTTTCGGATTATTGATGGTTTTATTAAGTTAACATGCGCTGATGATGCGCTTCAAGAGTTTCCTTATTTCGTTACACGAATTCTGGGCTTGTGACGATACGAGAACACCATTACACTTTTTGCAAAGTAAAACAGCTGTACAAGGAAACGGGTAGAATAATGTAATGATAGTACTTGAGGAACAGGAATTGGTACGGAAAAGAGTAGCCAGATTATGAGTAAGCACAAAGTATGTAGAAAAACAAATTGATTGATATAATTGTGATTGTGAGAGAAGTGACGAAGTAAATTTAGTCAGTATCTAGTTGGAACAAAAGTTGATATGATTAGAAATTTTATTGGTGAGAAAGAGAGTAGGGGGTGAAAAAGTGTAGTTCGACTTGTAATGATTAAGAAAACTTATTTTCTTATGATACTGACGTGGAATGAGCATGTTAAAAGAATCTCAAATTGAACACAGTGAACAGGGTGTGTTTTTGTGTTCAAAGAGATCGCCTAAAGTTAGACTAAGAAAACGTGAGAAAGAAAATGGATAGTAATGAAGGTATTAAGTAAACCTGAGGAAATACTTTTAAGGAGAAAAAGAAGTAGAGAGGAAGGTTCATGAGCAAATGGATCTCCGAATAAAAGATGCAAAGGTAGAGTTGGTGCTGTTTGAAGGTGATGAAATCCTGGGTAGAAGGCACGAGTGGTATAAAGGCTTGTTAAATATGGTGGACAGAAGAGAGTCTGAGCTGAATGATGCAAGAGGACAGTTTTAGAGTAAATCTGAGATTGCTTTGGAAGTGACTGGTAAGGATGTAAAGAAAGCACTTAAGTTTGAAAAAGAAGTGGTACCTTGAGATTGATGAGATACAATTGAGATTCAGGGTGGAAATAATCTGACTTTTTTTTTTTTTAACTATCATTTATATAAGCTGTAATCACACTAACGACACTGACCAGCATCTGTGAGACTGTGGTGCCGTGCCAGCAGTAAGGGAAGCAAAAGTTGTTCGTGCTGTTGCTCTCCTAAGGCTCGTTTTGGCCACATTATTGCAAGAAAAGTAAAGTATTAAAGTTTTAGTAATCATCGTCATTAGCTACCAAACATACCGTATTATAGTACTCAGTTTTATGGGTAAGGTATGTCTGAATGAGAAAGAGAAGAATATTCTTATTTTGCATAATGGGAAGGATCATAAAGGAGGATTTTGAGATTCAAAGTAAAGGAACAAAATAGTTTCCGTACTAGGAAAGATATTTGGTAGAATTTGAACCCGGAAAGTACAACAGATGACAGAGGGAGGAAAAGGAATAAGTGTGGGCTTAGAACAGGAGGGGGATTTGTATATCAAGTGTTTATACTGAAATAGGTGTGGGAACTTTAGGATGAAAAATTAAATCATGAATGTAGTGTGCATAGAACCAGAAGCAGCTTATGGCGGATCAAGATGCGAGAATTCATAGAAAAGACATAAGATGTAGGTGAAAAGTTGTGGGATAAAAATGGGGGTCATAATTTAAGTGTGCAATGACGGGTTTTTGCAAATGTTACGTTGTTGATAAGGGATAGTGAAAAGAATAGAAAGTGAGAAGAAAAAAAAGGAGGATGATCCGTGAGTGAGAAGAATGTTTTGTTCTAAAGCAGGGAGGAAGACTTAGAATATTCTAGTAGTGCCAGACAGATATGTTGGGAGAGATAGAAGAATGGAAGGGGCTTGGTATCCAGAAAGAGAGGTTCTTCTTCTTCCTAGCTTTAACCCATTTTTATATGGGTCGCCATTGCGAATGAGTCGTCTCCATCGATTTCTGTCTTGTGCCTCGTTCTCATTTATACCTTTCAATACCATATCTTCACCTACACAATCACGCCATCTCTTTCTTGGTCTTCCCTTCTTCCTTCTACCCCGCACTTCCATTTCCATCGTATGTCTTCCAACATGACGTTCCTCCCTTCGTAACAGGTGTCCATACCATCGAAGCCTTCCTTCCTGTATCTTCTTCGATATTTCAACTACCGTTGTCGATATCCAGAAAGAGAGGTTAAGCTTGCATAATAGAACTGCGGGGCACAGTACGTAGAAGGGAATTCAGTGGGCCTCGATGAGCTTTCTACGGAAGTGTATGGGTGCCAAATATTAGGGGGATATTTATCTTACAATCTACTCGATCTACCCCATATGTACGAGGGCAAATACTGCACATATATTTGTTCTCATGCGTAATATATTTGCACCGTATATGTATGTGTGTGTATATATATATATATATATATATATATATATATATATATATATATATATATATACATATATATATATATATATATATATATATATATCTATATATATTATATATATCTATATATCTATATATATATATATATATATATATATTATATATTATATATATATATATATATGTATAATTTTAAATGAAGGTGATGCCACGGAGGAAAATGGAAAGACGAGAATGCCAAAAACTTTCCATTTATTTTCCTCCATGGCATCACCCTTTATTATAAATAGCATCACGTTTTATATACTTCGTGATCAAGTTATTCATATACTATAATAATATACTATATATATAATATATATATATATATTAAAATAATATCATATGTATACATATATATATATATACTATATATATATAATATATATATAGTGTGTGTGTGTGTGTGTGTAAGAGAGAGAAGAGGAGAGAAGAGAGAGAGAGAGAGAGAGAGAGAGAGAGAGAGAGACTCCTGTAAATTGTTTCTGCTGACATAGACACTCTCACGTGTGTGTGTGTGATGGTATGCATGTATACCAATGAACAAGTTTTGATAATGATGGGGTAGATCAAAGATAAACATCCACACAAGACAACAATGACACATTCATTACATTCATTGCTGAATGAAAAGTAGCCCGCTGATGGTGCAAGAGTATGTTTTATCAAATGCTTCATGATATCAGTACTGGAGGCTTGCCGGCAGTGCTTTGTGCTTCCAACCCCTGACATACGCTGGATGCAGGGTGAGTTTTATGAGATGTAAATGCCCTTCCATTCTAACACGTCTTCCAAAACAAAAACCAGCGGTTTCTCGGCCTCCCATTTTTCGTGAGGGAGACTTAAATGAAACACTCACATATCGGTATTCTCTTTCTGTTCCTTTGATTACCTCCTACATTCCACATTTCGTCTACTGAGATCCGCACGATGGAATTTCCTTATATTCCTTCTGTTTTCCCGGATTTCTGTAGTCACCCCCTTTTTAAAAGGCAGTCCATCACTTCCTGCGACTCCACAATGGCTGTTAGTCCGGTTGGCCTCCACATGGAATAGAGCGAGACTTGAGTAGTAAGCCATTTCACCTCACCTGCTATGAATATTCAACCTTTTATGGGCTACCTGCGTCCCCTGGTATTCTGATCAGCTAGCTTTCATATTGTAATTAAGGTCTGTCTAAGAACCAATTTTTTCTTTTGCCAGTGTGACCTTAACATGAAAGCCTTGTTTAGTCGGGTCAAAATAATGTTTCATAAATCCGTACTTCCATATGGAGATATATCTCGTACCGCCTCCTGATTCGTCAATATCTTAGAGGCATCGGGGCCAACTTTTTTTCATCGCTGATAGTGAAACAAACTGGAGAGTCAAAATGTTATATAGTGATGGTATTTTTATCGGCATTCTCAGCCTCCCCTTCTCTGCAACGGTAGAAAAGGTTCACAGATTCCTGACGAATTATTGAGACAATGGTTTTGAGTTAGGTCCTCTTCGTTGAGTTTTGAATTGCGCTTCAAATTGAAACGGAGTCTGATTTACCTTTGTAATCAGATTTTTTTCATTGTGCGCTTGTACTCGTTTCTCCAGCCCTTGATTTCCGCAACCGCAGACCATTTGCTCTTCAAAAGTAAGATCATAATACACTCCTATACCAAACTTCTTATCGTAATTAGTAAGCAAACGACCCTTGGTGATGATTTGCAAATTGTGAGTCATCAGTCAATATTAAGAAGGATGTTAGCAAACAAGCCACCACGTATTATTCATCATCATCATTGTCATCATTATGGCTACATTAAAGAAGAAAGAAGGGTAGTGTCCCTCCAGTTTTATTCCCATAGATAGATAATAACAGATCCTGGTGAATGATTCTCAAGGCTTGATGTTTTTCGTCTGCAGGGTTGGAACTTCCCTTTTATCTCATTATAGATAACGCGTGTTATCTGTCCAAGTAAGAACTATATTATTAAAGGTAGCTTAGAAAACATGTGCCACATGCGTTTGAATTGCTGTTTAAATATATATAAAATGGTGTATGTGCACACACACACACACACACACACACACACACACACACACATATATATATATATATATATATATATATATATATATATATATATATATATATATATATTATATTCCTGTATCGCATGAAAACTATAGATTCGTTCTATTGTACATACTGAGTATGTCCGTGTGTAACCCGATTTGATCGACATTTAGGGAGAAATTTATCAATCTAAGTTCAGCGAACTTAATAAATTTATCATCATCCGAACTTGATAAATTGATAATCATCCTTCACCCACTGCTTGTTCTCGGAATGAACAGTACATCACAAAAGCGTATCTGTTGGACTTAATTCGTCCAGTGATATAATACAACGAAAAAAAAAAAGAAAAGAAAAAGAAAAAAAACAGTGCACCTGGTGGAGCATCTAAATGGAAAATGCCTTGTCCCTGTTATGCAGGAAATGACCCAACGACGAAAATGTCATACAAAACTCGCTAAATGTGACCCTGGATGTTCCATTGTGGTAATGGAAAGCTTATTATGGAAATTGGCTTCTTGCTGGTTAGTAGATGTACAACCCAGAATGGGTTGTCCTATATAAAAAAGTCATTGATACAGGTAAAGATATAAACAATTTCTTCTGAAGAAAATCTCTGTATAATAGATGACAATTTCAATCTGATGACAAAGTGTTGTAATTATATTGACGAAGTGCTGCAGTGTGTAGGCACAAGCATGGCTATAATAGCTTGTGCTTATTGAGCAAACGGTGCCTGGCTCCCGATTTCATAGACCCTCTAAATCAATTCTAAAGGGAAAACGTTGGGTTTATTGTATTGGGAACATGACATGTCAGATTATTATCTAAACGGAGTCCATAATAGATAGCGGCGACAAACAAGGACGAAAGGTAACGTCAGATTATGTTCTGTCAGAGGCCGAGGAAGGGAGTCACTGCACTCTTATTTCGAAGCAAGAGCCTCTTGATATGTAGAAGGCTGTCGATGGTGTGCCAGTGGTGCCTAACAATGAACAAAGCAATGCCGAACAACAACGTCGATACCTCAGCAAAATTTTGAAGGGACTCGAAATCAGGGTCGCGCACAAAAACAGAGGGTCGTGTCGTTCATGCCAAGTGGCCCTTTAACTCGCTGACTGATAAAGGCAATATCATCGGTTTGCTTCTGTTGTTTTCTGGTTGACTCTTATTGCAGTTCTAAACATGTGGACGTAAATGTAGCCTAAGTTTAGTTTAGTGGCGTTAGTGAATATCTTAAGGTACGTCTCTCATGGGGAGAGTCGACGTCACTTTAAGCATTAATCACAAATGAATCTTAACCAAAGTAATCGTCATCAACTCACCGATAACTGCGTCAGTCGAAGATATGGGATGTTGCGGGAAAGAAGTGGGGAGAGAGAGACACGGTCACTTATAACTATTTGATACCGAAATAAGAGGAGTTTGAAGCAAAAGATGTAATGAATGGATGAGGAGTAAACGTGTCTGTGCTTATGAAGCATGTATGCACTTTGTTGTGTATGTATTTATGTACGTATGTATGGAAGTATGTATATATATTTTTTTCGATTAATGTCTTATCCCCCTTAAATGAAAGCTTTTTTTTTTTTTTTTTTTTTTTTTTTCTCTCTCTCTCTTCCAACGTAGGACATAGGTTTCTTCTCGTACTTGACCGGACTCGAACTTTAGGGTGATTCATTCTAGGATTTACTTCCACGCGCGCGCGCACAAGTGTGTATATATATATATATATATATATATATATATATATTATATATATATATATATATATATATGGTTAGGTAAATTTAAACAAAAACATCTGTAAATTAGAATTGGCCAACGTGAAAAGAGGACATCCTTGTTATGTCATAAGATGTTAAACAGAACAAACGCTTATCGCCAGACAACTCGCAGATAGGTTTTAGCTTAAACTTGCTGTATTCATTCGCAATGAAACGACACATTTCGGTCTTATGTTTATTATTCATGCTTTACAATGAATAATTTAATTATTCATGCTTTACAATGAATAATTTTATTGGCCCAGAAAAACTCAGAGAGAGAGAGAGAGAGAGAGAGAGAGAGAGAGAGAGAGAGAGAGAGAACTTTTTGTCGCATTAATTCTATTTGCTATTCTAGACAGGTTGTCTTTAAAGTTGCTTGTTGCGTTCATGTATGTATACGGTATGCATCGTTAGTGTTTTCTCACATGTCACTGTCAGAGTAGAACACAGCCAATCAAAAATGTCCACTCAAGATTGTGTGTGTGAGAGAGAGAGAGAGAGAGAGATCGTAGAATATATATGTGCGACTACTTTCATTGTTGTTATTTCCCTGCCAAACGATTATATTACGAACAGATTCGATCTTCATTTTCAGTTGGGCTTGAGTGAAGATCGTCTTCTGTTTGCGCATGATCAGACCATTTGCATTGAACACTCAGTGAATTTCTCATTAGATCTCTGGCGTTAAAAAAATATCCCTTTGCTTTTTGTGTACGTAAATATTGTGATAAAATACACGAAGAATGAAAACCCGCGGAAGAGGGAAGATGTGAGAGGGAGCTGCAGAACAGAACGCTGTTCTTACCAAGGGGCAGAAAACTCCCTCCCTTATTAAGTAAGGTGCGCGACAATTCATATCATATTCGTTTAGGAACCAGTGATGAATCGTATTAGATTACGGTATTTGTTCGGTAGGGTTTGCGCTTGCTTTTCTTCTCATTAATGTGCTAATTGATTATTTATGAGTACGAGGGAATATGATTCAACATCATAACAAGTTTATGACGTGGATTGATTTATGAAGATAACATGCGTTTTGTATATCGGCAGTTACTATGTGGTCAGTTTTGCCATTGGTTTAATGGGATTGATGCATGATTCTTTTCCCTTTTATTTTACCAAATAAATAAAAATAGTTATTTTCCATAGTTTCGTGTTATAGTTAACGATGAGAAGTAGCCAAAATTCTTCATATAATGATAATGATAGGACTTCGATGGCTGACTGACTTTTTCGTGATCCAATTTAGCAAGAAAATGTAAACGTAACTTTAAGTATACCTGTCCATCAGTAAGTAATTCATTGGCTTTACATTATAATGGATTATATTAAATTATGTTCAAAATACTTAATGCGTTGATTCAGAACTCTGGATACTACGTGACGTGTGTAGATAAATACACAAATAATGTTTTGAATATTTTACTCTGATAATACATTCACCACTGTTGCGATTGTCATCTGCAGTTTTCTAGAAGAAACATTAAGATTATTTTGCTGAATGAAAGAATGTGAGCAAGATAGATCAGTTCATGAGTAGCATTGTTTCTTATATAAGAATGATTGACAGAATTCATTCTACATTATTCACAGCCAGAAGCAAAGATTTTTAATCTGGAAATGTATTGGTCCTCACTGGTTCCGATAGGCCAGAATTATTCATAAGCATAAATGCCTGGACACCACTTGGACCACTTTCCAGTCACGATAGATCTGGAAGAGAAAATGTTACTGAAAACCTAAAAGGAGAAACTCGTTTGATCTCGGACCTTTGATTGTGAAACTCAGCTTTTTCTCTTGAAAAGTGACAGTTACTTACTGTTCCGTTGTATAATGCGTTATGATCACCATGCTGTCCTTTGGCAATCACTTTTTAGTGTTTGCTGTACTTTTTTCCCATTCCATAACAATTTGGAGTTACCCATACTATCAGATAAATCCCACTCAACTGGCTTTGGGCTTAAATAATGCCCTTTGATATGACTTGCCCTGCACTGTATTGAGTCCTTTGGTGTGACTCTTCCCTGCACTATATTGAGTCCTTTGATGTGACTCTTGCCCTGCACCGTATTGAGTCCCCTGATGTGACTCTTGCCCTGCACTGTATTGAGTCCCCTGATGTGACTCTTGCCCTGCACTGTATTGAGTCCTTTGATGTGACTCTTGCCCTGCACCGTATTAGGTCCCCTGATGTGACACTTGCCCTGCACTGTATTGAGTCCTTTGATGTGACCTATTCCCCGCCCTAGCACTGTATTGAGTCCCCTTTGATGTGACTCTTGCCCTGCACGTATTGAGTCCTGATTGACTCTTGCCCTGCACCTGTATTGAGTCCTGATGTGACTCTGCCCTGCACTGTATTGAGTCCTTTGATGTGACTCTTGCCCTGCACTGTATTGAGTCCCCTGATATGACTCTTGCCCTGCACTGTATTGAGTTATTTGATGTGACTCTTGCCCTGCACTGTATTGAGTCCTTTGATGTGACTCTTGCCCTGCACTGTATCGATCCCCCTGATGTTGATTGCCCTGCACAATATTGAGTCCTTTGTGTGATCTGCCCTGGACTTGTATTGAGTCCCCTGATATGACTCATTGCCCTGCACTATATTGAGTCCTTTGATGTACTCGTTGCCCTCACTGTATTGAGGTCCCCTGATGTGACTCTTGCCCTGCACTGTATTGAGTCCCCTGATGTGACTCTTGCCCTGCACTGTATTGAGTCCCCTGATGTGACTCTTGCCCTGCACTGTATCGAGTCCCCTGATGTGACTCTTGCCCTGCACTATATTGAGTCCTTTGATGTGACTCTTGCCCTACACTGTATTGAGTTCCCCTTAATTGTGACTTCTTTGCCCTGCACTGTATTGGAGTCCCCCTGATGTGCTCTTGCCCGCACTGTATTGAGTCCTTTGATGTGACTCTTGCCCGCACTGTACGAGTCCCCTTTGATTTGACTCTTGGCCCCCAGCCACTATATTGAGTCCTTTATGTGGACTTCTTGCCCATACCACTGTTTATTTGAGGTCCCTTAATGTGGCTCTTGCCCTGCACTGTATTGATTCCCCGAATTTGGTCTTGCCCTGCACTGTATTTGAGGTCCTTTTGAGGTGACCTCTTGCCCTGGACTTGGTTATTTGAGGCTTTGGTGGACTCTTGCCCTGCACGGTATTGAGTCCCCTTTGATGTGACTTGCCCTGCCACTATATTGAGCCTTTGATGTGAAACTCTTGCCTTGCACTGTATTGATTCCCCTTTAAGTGGACTCTTGCCCTGCCCACTGATTGAGTCTTTTTCATTGTGACTATTTCCCTGCACTATATTGATTTTATTTGATGTGACTCTTGCCCTTGCCTTGTATTGAGTCCCCTTTGATTTGAACTCTTGCCCTGCACTATTATTGGTCCCTTTTGAATGTGGACTCTTGCCCTTGCACGGTCCCTTATTGAGTTATTTGATGTGACTCTGCCCTTGCACTATATGAAGTCCTTTTGATTGTGACTCTTTGCCCTGCACTATATTGAGTCCCGATGTGACTCTTGCCCTGACACTGTCATTGAGTCCCCTGATGTGACTCTTGCCCTGCACTGTATTGAGTTATTTAATGTGGACCTTTGGCCCTGCACTGTATTGAGTCCCCTTATTGTGACTCTTGCCCTGCACTGTTTGATCCCCTTTGATGTGACTCTTGGCCCTGCCAACTTATTGAGGTCCCCTTGATGTGACCTTGCCCTGCAACTGGTATTGATTCCTTTAATGTGACCTCTTGCCCCACTGTTTGAGTTTCCCCTTTAATGTGACTCTTTTGCCCTGCATTATTGAGTTTTGTGTTACTTTGCCCTTACTGTATTGAGTCCCCCTTTGATGTGACTCTTTGCCCTGCCTTTAATTGAATCCTTTGATGTGACTCCTTTGCCCTTGCACTGTTAATTCCTTTGATTTGAGTCCCCCAATATTGATGTGACTCCTTGCCCCTGCACTTTGATTCCTTTTTTGTGAACTCGCCCCCTCACTATATTGAGTCCTTTGATGTTGACTTCTTGCCCTGCACTTATTGAGTTTTTTTGATGTGCCTTGCCCTGCACTTAATTGAGTCCTTTGATGTGACTCTTGCCCTGCACTGTATTGAGTACCTTTGATTGGATCTGATGCACATGACCTGGATTGCCCTGCAGTTCTGTGACTCTTGCCCTGCACTGTATTGATCCTTTGCCTGTGACTTTTGCCCTGCACTTATTGAGTCCCCTGATGTGACTTTGCCCTGCACATGTATTGATCGCCTCTTAATGTGACTTCTTTTTGCCTTGACTTTTCCCTGAAACTGTATTGAGTCCCCTTGTTGATCCTTGCCCTGCACTGATATTGAGTCCTTTGATGTGACTCTTGCCCTGCACTGTATTGTTGAGTTGCCCTGACCTGATGATCTCTTGTCCTGCACTATATTGAGTCCTTTGATGTGACTCTTGCCCTGCACTGTATTGAGTCCTTTGATGTGACTCTTGCCCTGCACTGTATTGAGTCCTCTGATGTGACTCTTGCCCTGCACTGTATTGAGTCCTTTGATGTGACTCTTGCCCTGCACTGTATTGAGTTATTTGATGTGACTCTCGCCCTGCACTGTATTAAGTCCTTTGATGTGACTCTTGCCCTGCACTGTATTGAGTCCTTTGATGTGACTCTTGCCCTGCACTGTATTGAGTCCTTTGATGTGACTCTTGCCCTGCACTGTATTGAGTCCTTTGATGTGACTCTCGCCCTGCACTGTATTGAGTCCTTTGATGTGACTCTTGCCCTGCACTGTATTGAGTCCTTTGATGTGACTCTTGCCCTGCACTGTATTGAGTCCTTTGAGGTGACTCTTGCCCTGCACTGTATTGAGTCCTTTAATGTGACTCTTGCCCGGCACCATATTGAGTCCTTTGATGTGACTCTTGCCCTGCACTGTATTGAGTCCTTTGATGTGACTCTTGCACTGTACTGCATTGAGTCCCCTGATGTGACTCTTGCCCTGCACTGTATTGAGTCCTTTGATGTGACTCTCGCCCTGCACTGTATTGAGTCCTTTGATGTGACTCTTGCCCTGCACTGTATTGAGTCCTTTGAGGTGACTCTTGCCCTGCACTGTATTGAGTCCCCTAATGTGACTCTTCACTGCACTGTATTGAGTCCTATGATGTGACTCTTGCCCTGCACTGTATTGAGTCCCCTGATGTGACTCTTGCCCTGCACTGTATTGAGTCCTTTGATGTGACTCTTGCCCTGCACTGTATTGAGTCCCCTGATGTGACTCTTACCCTCCCCTATATTGAGTCCTTTGATGTGACTCTTGCCTTGCACTGTACTGTATTGAGTTATTTGATGTGACTCTTGCCCTGCACTGTATTGAGTCCTTTGATGTGACTCTCGCCCTGCACTGTATTGAGTCCTTTGATGTGACTGTTGTCCTGCACTGTATTGAGTCCTTTGATGTGACTCTTGCCCTGCACTGTATTGAGTCCTTTGATGTGACTCTTGCCCTGCACTGTATTGAGTCCTTTGATGTGACTCTTGCCCTGCACTGTATTGATTCCCCTAATGTGACTCTTCCCCTGCACTGTATTGAGTCCTTTGATGTGACTCTTGCCCTGTACTGTATTGAGTCCTTTGATGTGACTCTTGCCCTGCACTGTATTGAGTCCTTTGATGTGACTCTTGCCCTGCACTGTATTGAGTCCCTTTATGTGACTCT
This sequence comes from Macrobrachium nipponense, assembly GCF_015104395.2. Lineage (NCBI taxonomy): Eukaryota > Metazoa > Arthropoda > Malacostraca > Decapoda > Palaemonidae > Macrobrachium > Macrobrachium nipponense. The sequence goes on along the minus strand of NC_087212.1, from coordinate 62,925,697 downwards.
TGCCCTGCACTGTATTGAGTCCTTTGATGTGACTCTTGCCCTGCACTATATTGAGTCCTTTGATGTGACTCTTGCCCTGCACTGTATTGAGTCCCCTGATGTGACTCTTGCCCTCCCCTATATTGAGTCCTTTGATGTGACTCTTGCCTTGCACTGTACTGTATTGAGTTATTTGATGTGACTCTTGCCCTGCACTGTATTGAGTCCTTTGATGTGACTCTCGCCCTGCACTGTATTGAGTCCTTTGATGTGACTGTTGTCCTGCACTGTATTGAGTCCTTTGATGTGACTCTTGCCCTGCACTGTATTGAGTCCTTTGATGTGACTCTTGCCCTGCACTGTATTGAGTCCTTTGATGTGACTCTTGCCCTGCACTGTATTGATTCCCCTAATGTGACTCTTCCCCTGCACTGTATTGAGTCCTTTGATGTGACTCTTGCCCTGTACTGTATTGAGTCCTTTGATGTGACTCTTGCCCTGTACTGTATTGAGTCCTTTGATGTGACTCTTGCCCGGTACCGTATTGAGTCCTTTGATGTGACTCTTGCCCTGCACCGTTTGAGTTATTTTGAGTGACTCTTGCCCTGCACTGTATTGAGTTCCCTTTGATGTGGACTCTTGCCCTTCACTGTATTTGAGTCCTTTGATGTGACTCTTGGCCCTGCACCATATTGAGTCCCCTGAATGGGACCCTCTTGCCCTGCCACTGTATTGAGCCCTTTGATTGTACTCTTGCCCTTGCACCGTATTGAGGTCCTTTTGATGTGGATCTTGCCCTGCACTGGTATTTGAGTCCTTTTGATGTGACTCTTGCCCTGCACTGTATTGAGTCCTTTGATGTGACTCTTGCCCTGCACTGTATTGAGTCCTTTGATGTGACTCTTGCCCTGCACTGTATTGAATCCTTTGATGTGCCTCTTGCCGCACGTTTAGGTCCCCTGATGTGACTCTTGCCCTGCAACTGTATTGGTTCCTTTTGATGTTACACTTGCCCTGCACCATTGATTCCTCTGATGTGACTCTCCCCTGCACTTTATTTGCTTCCCTTTGATGGTGACTCTTGCCCTGCCCTGTATTGAGTCCTTTGATGTGACTTGCCCTCACGTATTGAGTCCCCTGGATGTTGCTCTTGGCCCTGCCACTGTATTGAGTCCTTTGTGTGACTCTTGCCCTGCATGTATTAAGTCCTTTTGATGTGACTTCTTGCCCTGCACCCATATTGAGTCCTTTGATGTGACGCTTTGCCCTGCAACTGTATTGAGTTCCCTTTTGATGTGACCCTTTTGCCACGTTTGCCACTGTATGAGTCTTCGATGGCTGACCCTCTTGCCCTGCACTTGTATTTGAGTCCCTTTTGATGTGATCTTGCCCCGCACCATATTAGTCCTCTGATGTTACCTTGCCCTACACTGTATTTGAGTCCTTTTAATGTGACTCTTGCCCTGCACTGTATTATCCTTCTGATGTGACTCTTGCCCTGCACTGTTTTATGAGTCCATTTTATTTGGGTGACTCTTGCCCCTGCACTGGTAATTGAGTTCCTTCCTGATGTGACTCTTGCCCTGCCACCTGTGTTGAGTCCTGATGACTCTTGCCCTGCACTGTATATGAGGTGCCCTTTGAGGTGACTCATGCCCTGGTATTAGTCCTTTGATTGACTCTTGCCCTGCACGTATTGAATTCCTTTGATGTTACCTTGCCCGCACTGTTTATTGAGTCCCCTGATGTTGACTCTTCCCTGCACGTATTGAGTCCTTTGATGTGACACTTGCCCTGCCCACCGTATGGAGTCCTCTGAAATGTGACCTTCTTCCCCTACCCTTTATTGAGTCCCTTTGATCTGACCTCTTGCCCCGGCCCTGTATTGATCCTTTGAGTGGACTTGCCCTGCACTTATTGAAGTTCCCCTGAATGTGCCTCCCTTCCCTGCACTTATTGAGTCCTTTTGATGTGACTCTTGCCCTCAATGTATTAAGTCCCTTTTGATGTGAACTACTTGCCCGCACCATATTGAGCCTTGGAATGTGACTCTTGCCCTGCCTGTATTGAAGTCCTTTGATTTGAACTCTTGCCCTTTCACTGTATTGAGTCCTCTGATGTGACTCTGCCCTGCCCTTTATTGAGTCCTTTGATGTGACCTCTTGCCCCGCAACCATATTGAGTCCTCTTTGATGTGACTTCTTGCCCTCACTGTTATTGATCCTTTGGTGTGACTCTTGCCCGGCACTGTATTAAATAATCCTCTGATTATTGACCTTGCCCTTACAATGTATTGATCCTTTTATGTTGACTCTGCCCTGCACTGGATTTAGTCCCTCGAATGTGGACTCTTTGCCCTGCACTTGTGTTGAGTCCTTTATGTTTTGACTCTTTCCCTGCACTGTATTGTCCTTTGAGGGTTAACTCTTGCCCTGCCACTGTATTGAGTTCCTTTTAATGTGACCTCTTTCCCCGGCAACCGTAATTGATCCTTTATGACCTTCCCTTGTTGCACCGGATTGATCCTTTTGATTGACTCTCACCCCCACCGTATTGATCCCCCCGATGGATCTTTGCCCTACCTATTGAGTCCTTTGATGTTACTCTCGCCCTGCACTGTATAAGTGCACTATGTGACTCTGCCCTACACCATATTGAGTTCCTTTGTTGTGACTCTTCCCTGCCACTGTATTGAGTCCCCTAATGTGACTCTTACCCTGCACCATATTGAGTCCCCTGATGCAACTCTTGCCCTGCACCGTATTGAGTCCGTTAATGTGACTCTTGCCCTGCACCGTATTGAGTCCTTTGATGTGACTCTTGCCCTGCACCGTATTGAGTCCCCTGATGTGACTCTTGCCCTGCACTGTATTGAGTCCCCTAATGTGACTCTTTGCCCTGCACTGGTTATTTTTAGTCCTTTGATGTGACTCTTGCCCTGCACTGTATTGAGTCCTTTGATGTGACTCTTGCCCCTGCACTGTATTGAGTCCTTTTTGATGTGACTCTAGCCCTGCACTGTATTGAGTTATTTGATGTGACTCTTGCCCTGACTGTATTAAGTCCTTTTGATGGTGACTCTTGCCCTGCACTGTATTGAGTCCCCTAATGTGACTCTTGCCCTGGCACTGTATTGATATTTGATGTGGACTCTGCCCTGCTCTGTATGAGTCCTTTGATGTGACTCTTGCCCTGCACTTATTGAGTCCTTTGATGTGACTCTAGCCCTGCACTGAATTGAGTCCCCTGATGTGACTCTTGCCCTGCACTGTATTAGTTATTTTTTGATGATCTCTTGCCCTGCACTGTATTAGTCCTTTGATGTGACTCTAGCCCTGCACAATATTGAGTCCTTTGATGTGACTCTTGCCCTGCACTGTAGTGAGTCCTTTGATGTGACTCTTGCCCTGCACTGTATTGAGTCCTTTGATGTGACTCTTGCCCTGCACTGTATTGAGTCCTTTCATGTGACTCTTGCCCTGCACTGTATTGAGTCCCCTAATGTGACTCTTGCCTTGCACTGAATTGAGTCCCCTTATGTGACTCTTGCCCTGCACTATATTGAGTTATTTGATGTGACTCTTGCCCTGCACTGTATTAAGTCCTTTGATGTGTTTCTAGCCCTGCACTGTATTGAGTCCTTTGATGTGACTCTTGCCCTGCGCATGTATTCAGTCCTGATGTGACTCGTGCCCTGCACTGTATTGAGTCCTTTGATTGTGACTCTTGCCCTGCACTGTATTGAGTCCTTTTGATGTGACTCTTGCCCTGCACTGTATTAAGTCCTTTGATGTGACTCTTGCCCTGCACTGTATTGAGTCCCCTGATGTGACTCTTGCCCTGCACTGTATTTAGTCCCCTAATGTGACTTGCCCTGCACTGTATTGAGTCCTTTGATGTGACTCTTGCCCTGCACTGTATTGAGTCCCCTAATGTGACTCTGGCTCTGCACTGAATTGAGTCCCCTAATGTGACTCTTGCCCTGCACTGTATTGAGTCCCCTGATGTGACTCTTGCCCTGCACTGTATTGAGTCCCCTGATGTGACTCTTGCCCTGCACTGTATTGAGTCCTTTGATGTGACTCTTGCCCTGCACTGTATTGAGTCCTTTGATGTGACTCTAGCCCTGCACTGAATTGAGTCCCCTGATGTGACTCTTGCCCTGCACTGTATTGAGTTATTTGATGTGACTCTTGCCCTGCACTGTATTGAGTCCCCTAATGTGACTCTTGCCCTGCACTGTATTGAGTCCCCTAATGTGACTCTTGCCCTGCACTGTATTGAGTCCATGATGTGACTCTTTCCCTTGCACTGATGAGTCCCTGATGTGACCTCTGCCTGCACTGTATTGAGTCCCTTTGATGTGACTCTTGCCCTGCACTGTATTGAGTCCTGAATGTGACTCTTGCCCTGCACTGAATTGAGTCCCCTGATGTGACTCTTGCCCTGCACTGTATTGAGTCCTTTGATGTGACTCTTGCCCTGCACTGTATTGAGTCCCCTGATGTGACTCTTGCCCTGCACTGTATTGAGTTATTTGATGTGACTCTTGCCCTGCACTGTATTGAGTCCCCTGATGTGACTCTTGCCCTGCACTGTATTGAGTCCTTTGATGTGACTCTTGCCTTGCACTGTATTGAGTTATTTGATGTGACTCTTGCCCTGCACTGAATTGAGTCCCCTGATGGGACTCTTGCCCTGCACTGTATTGAGTCCTTTGATGTGACTCTTGCCTTGCACTGTATTGAGTCATTTGATGTGACTCTTGCCCTGCACTGTATTGAGTTATTTGATGTGACTCTTGCCCTGCACTGTATTGAGTCCTTTGATGTGACTCTTGCCTTGCACTGTATTGAGTCATTTGATGTGACTCTTGCCCTGCACTGTATTGAGTTATTTGATGTGACTCTTGCCCTGCACTGTGTTGAGTCCTTTGATGTGACTCTTGCCTTGCACTGTATTGAGTCCTTTGATGTGACTCTTGCCCTGCACTGTATTGAGTTATTTGGTGTGACTCTTGCCCTGCACTGTATTGAGTCCCCTGATGTGACTCTTGCCCTGCACTGTATTGAGTCCCCTAATGTGACTCTTGCCCTGCACTGTATTGAGTCCCCTAATGTGACTCTTGCCCTGCACTTTATTGAGTTATTTGATGTGACTCTTGCCCTGCACTGTATTGAGTCCCCTAATATGACTCTTGCCCTGCACTGTATTGAGTCCTTTGATGTGACTCTTGCCCTGCACTGAATTGAGTCCACTGATGTGACTCTTGCCCTGCACTGTATTAAGTTATTTGATGTGACTCTTGCCCTGCACTGTATTGAGTCCCCTAATGTGACTCTTGCCCTGCACTGTATTGAGTCCCCTAATGTGACTCTTGCCCTGCACTGAATTGAGTCCACTGATGTGACTCTTGCCTTGCACTATTGAGTCCTTTCATGTGACTCTTGCCCTGCACTGTATTGAGTCCCCTGATGTGACGCTTGCCCTGCACTGTATTGAGTCCTTTTTTGTGACTCTTGCCCTGCCCTGTATTGATGTCCTTTGATGTGACTCTTGCCCTGCACTGTATTGAGTCCCCTGATGTGACGCTTGCCCTGCACTGTATTGAGTCCTTTTTTGTGACTCTTGCCCTGCACTGTATTGAGTCCTTTGATGTGACTCTTGCCTTGCACTGTATTGAGTCATTTGATGTGACTGTTGCCTTGCACTGTATTGAGTTATTTGATGTGACTCTTGCCCTGCATTGTATTGAGTCCCCTGATGTGACTCTTGCCCTGCATGTATTGAGTCCTTTGATGTGACTCTGCTCCCTGCACTGCTATTGAGTCCCCTGATGTGACTCTTGCCCTGCACTGTATGAGTATTTGATGTGGACTCTTGCCCTCTACTGTATTGAGTCCTTTGATGTGACTCTTGCCCTGCACTGTATTGAGTCCTTTGATGTGACTCTTGCCCGGTACCGTATTGAGTCCTTTGATGTGACTCTTGCGCTGCACCGTATTGAGTCCTTTGATGTGACTCTTGCCTTGCACTGTATTGAGTCCTTTGATGTGACTCTTGCCCTGCACCATATTGAGTCCTTTGATGTGACTCTTGCCCTGCACCATATTGAGTCCTTTGATGTGACTCTTGCCCTGCACTGTATTGAGTCCTCTGATGTGACTCTTGCCCTGCACTGTATTGAGTCCTTTGATGTGACTCTTGCCCTGCACCATATTGAGTCCTCTGATGTGACTCTTGCCCTGCACTGTATTGAGTCCTTTGATTTGACTCTTGCCCTGCACTGTATTAAGTCCTCTGATGTGACTCTTGCCCTGCACTGTATTGAGTCCTTTTATGTGACTCTTGCCCTGCACCGTATTGAGTCCTCTGATGTGACTCTTGCCCTGCACTGTGTTGAGTCCTTTGATGTGACTCTTGCCCTGCACTGTATTGAGTCCTTTGATGTGACTCTTACCCTGCACTGTATTGAGTCCTTTAATGTGACTCTTGCCCGGCACCGTATTGAGTCCTTTGATGTGACTCTTGCCCTGCACCGTATTGAGTCCTTTGATGTGACTCTCACCCTCCACTGTATTGAGTCCCCTGATGTGACTCTTGCCCTGCACCGTATTGAGTCCTTTGATGTGACTCTCGCCCTGCACTGTATTAAGTGCACTGATGTGACTCTTGCCCTGCACCATATTGAGTCCTTTGATGTGACTCTTGCCCTGCGCTGTATTGAGTCCCCTAATGTGACTCTTACCCTGCACCATATTGAGTCCCCTGATGTGACTCTTGCCCTGCACCGTATTGAGTCCTTTAATGTGACTCTTGCCCTGCACTGTATTGAGTCCTTTGATATGACTCTTGCCCTGCACTGTATTGAGTCCTTTGATGTGACTCTAGCCCTGCACTGAATTGAGTCCCCTGATATGACTCTTGCCCTACACTGTATTGAGTTATTTGATGTGACTCTTGCCCTGCACTGTATTAAGTCCTTTGATGTGACTCTTGCCCTGCACCATATTGAGTCCTTTGATGTGACTCTTGCCCTGCACTGTATTGAGTCCTTTGATGTGACTCTTGCCCTGCACTGTATTGAGTCCTTTGATGTGACTCTTGCCCTGCACTTTATTGAGTCCTTTGATGTGACTCTAGCCCTGCACTGAATTGAGTCCCCTGATGTGACTCTTGTCCTGCACTGTATTGAGTTATTTGATATGACTCTTGCCCTGCACTGTATTAGTCCTTTGATGTGACTCTAGCCCTGTACAATATTGAGTCCTTTGATGTGACTCTTGCCCTGCACTGTATTGAGTCCTTTGATGTGACTCTTGCCCTGCACTGTATTGAGTCCTTTTGATGTGACTCTTGCCCAGCACTTGTAATTGAGTCCTTTAGATGTGACTCTTTGCCCTGCACTGTATTGAGTCCCCTAATGTGACTCCTTTGGCCTTGCCACTGAATTGAGTCCCCTGATGTGACTCCTTTGCCCTTGCACCCTATATTTGAGTCCACTGATGTAAACTCATTGCCCTACCACTGTATTAAGTCTTTTGTTGGGATTGTGTTTTCTAGCCCTACACCCTGTATTTGAGTCCTTTTGATGTGACTCTTTGCCCTGCAATCTTGTATTGAGTTCCCCTGATGTGAACTCTTAGCCCTGCTTACCCTGCATGTTATTTGAGTCCTTTAATGTGACTCTTGCCCTGCACTGTATTGAGTCCCCTAATGTGACTCTTACCCTGCACTGTATCAAGTCCCCTAATGTGACTCTTGAACTGCACTGTATTGAGTCCCCAAATGTGACTCTTGCCCTGCACTGTATCGAGTCCCCTAATGTGACTCTTGCCCTGCACTGTATTGAGTCCCCTGATGTGACTCTTGCCCTGCATCGTATTGAGTCCCCTAATGTGACTCTTGCCCTGCACTGAATTGAGTCCCCGGATGTTTCTCTTGCCCTGCACTGTATTGAGTCCTTTGATGTGACTCTTGCCCTGCTCTGTATTGAGTTCTTTGATGTGACTCTTGCCCTGCACTGTATTGAGTCCTTTGATGTGACTCTTGCCCTGCACTGTATTAAGTCCTTTGATGTGACTCTTGCCCTGCACTGTATTGAGTCCCCTGATGTGACTCTTGCCCTGCACTGTATTGAGTCCCCTAATGTGACTCTTGCCCTGCACTGTATTGAGTCCTTTGATGTGACTCTTGCCCTGCACTGTATTGAGTCCCCTAATGTGACTCTTGCCCTGCACTGAATTGAGTCCCCTGATGTGACTCTTGCCCTGCACTGTATTGAGTCCCCTAATGTGACTCTTGCCCTGCACTGTATTGAGTCCCCTTATGTGACTCTTGCCCTACACTGTATTGAGTCCTTTGATGTGACTTTGCCCTGCCCTGCACTGTATGAGTCTTTGATGTGACTCTAGCCCTGTGCTGAATTGAGTCCCCTGATGTGACTCTTGCCCTGCACTGTATTGAGTTATTTGATGTGACTCTTGCCCTGCACTGTATTGAGTCCCCTAATGTGACTCTTGCCCTGCACTGTATTGAGTCCTTTGATGTGACTCTTGCCCTGCTTTGTATTGAGTCCCCTGATGTGACTCTTGCCCTGCACTGTATTGAGTCCTTTGATGTGACTCTTGCCCTGCACTGTATTAAGTCCTTTGATGTGACTCTTGCCCTGCACTGTATTGAGTCCCCTGATGTGACTCTTGCCCTGCACTGTATTGAGTCCCCTAATGTGACTCTTGCCCTGCACTGTATTGAGTCCTTTGATGTGACTCTTGCCCTGCACTGTATTGAGTCCCCTAATGTGACTCTGGCCCTGCACTGTATTGAGTCCCCTGATGTGACTCTTGCCCTGCACTGTATTGAGTCCCCTTATGTGACTCTTGCCCTACACTGTATTGAGTCCTTTGATGTGACTCTTGCCCTGCACTGTCTTGAGTCCTTTGATGTGACTCTAGCCCTGTGCTGAATTGAGTCCCCTGATGTGACTCTTGCCCTGCACCGTATTGAGTTATTTGATGTGACTCTTGCCCTGCACTGTATTGAGTCCCCTAATGTGACTCTTGCCCTGCACTGTATTGAATCCCCTAATGTGACTCCTGGAACCCTGCCACCCTGTATTTGAGTCCCCTGATGTGACTCCTTTCCCTGCACTGAATTGAAGTCCCCTGAATGTGACTCTTGACCTGCAATTGTATTGAGTCCCCCTAATGTGGGAACTCTAGCCCCCTGCACTGTAATTGATGTCCTTTGATGTGGAACTCTTCTTGCCCTGGCACTGTATTGAGTCCCCCATGATGTGACTCTTGCCCTCCTTGCACTGTATTGGAGTTATTTGATGTGACTCTTGCCCTGCAACTGGGTTATTGAGTCCCCATGATGTGGACTCTTGCCCTGACACCGTACTTGAGTTATTTGATGCGACTCTTGCCCTGCACTGTACTTGGAGTCACCCTAATGTGACTCTTTGCCCTGCACTGTAATTGAAATCCCCTAGAATGTGAACTCTTGCCTGACACTGTATTGAAGTTCCCCTGATTGTGGACTCTTTTCCCTGCACTGAATTTGAGGTCCCCCTGAATGTTGAACTCTTACGCTTAGCACTTGCCCTGCACTTAGAGTCCTCCTGATGTTGACTCTTGCCCTGTCACTGTATTGAGGTCCTTTGATTGGTTGACTTCTTGACCCTTGCCACTCTATTGAGTCCCCTGGATGTGACTCCTTCTTGCCACCCTGCCACTGTATTGAGCCCCCTGATGTGACTCTTGTCCCTGCACTGTATTGAGTCCGTTTGGATGTGACTTCTTTGCCCATGCACTGCTATATTGAGTCCCCTGATGTGACTATTGCACCCTGCACTGGTATTGAGGTTTATTTGATGTGACTCTTTTGCCCTTGCACTGTATTGAGTCCCCTTGATGTGACTCTTGCCCTGCACTGTATTGAGCCTTCCTTTTGATGTTTGGACTCTTGCCTGTTGCACTGTTATTGAGTATTTTTGATGTGACTCTTGCCTGACACCTGAATTGAGTCCCCTGATGTGGACTCTTGCCCTGCATCTGTTATTGAGTCCCTTTGATGTGACTCTTTGCCTTGCACTGTATTGAGGTCATTATGATTTGTGGACTCTTGCCCTGCACTGTATTGAGTTATTTTGATGTGACTCTTGCCCTGCACTGTAGCTTGAGCCTTGATTTTGCTGTGACTCTTGCCTTGCAACCCTGTAATTGAGTCCTCCTTTGATGTGACTCTTGCCCTGCAACTGTATTTAGTTATTTGGTTTGGTTTGAACTCTTGGACCCTGCACTGTATTGAGTCCCCTGATGTGACTCTTGCCCTGCACTGTTATTGAGATTCCCCTAATGTGACTCTTGTCCTTTACACGTTATTTTTGAGGGTTATTTGATGTGACTCTTGCCCTGCAACTGTAATTGAGTCCCTAATATGGAACTCCTTGCCCTGCACTGTATTGAGTCGCCTTTGAATGTGACTCTTGTCTTGCCCTGCACTGGAATTGAGTCCACTGACGTTGACTGTTGCCCTGCACTGTAATTGAGTTATTTGATGTGACTCTTCGCCCTGCACCGTATTGAGTCCCCTCAAATGTTATGACTCTTGCCCACGGCACTGTATTTGAGTCCCCTAATGGGTGACTCTTGCCCTGGCACTGAATTGAGTCCACTGATGTGGACTCTTGCCCCTGCACTTATTGAGTACCTTTGTATGTGACTCTTTGCCCTGCACTGTTTATTGAGTCCCCTGATGTGACGCCTTGCCCTGCCCCACTGTATTGAGTTCTTTTTTGTGACGCTTTGCCCTGCCCTGTATTGTTGTTTCCTTTTTGATGTGACTCTTGCCCTGCACTGTATTGGAGTCCCCTGAGGTTGACGCTTGCCCTGGCACTGTATTGAGTACCTTTGATGTGACTCGTTGCCCTGCACTGTATTGTGTCCTTGATTGTGACTCTTAGCCCTGCACTGTATTTGAGTCCCCTGATGTGACTCTTTGCCCTGCACTTTATTGAGTTACCCCCTGATGTGGGACTCTTGCCTTGGCACTATTTGATGTCCATTTGGAAGTGACTCCTTGGCCCTTGCACTGTATGTTTGAGTCCTTTGATGTGACTCTTGCCCACGCACCTGTATGAGTCCCCTGATGTGACTCTTGCCCTTGCACTGTTGATTTGAGCCCACCCCCTGATGGTGACTTCGCCCCTGCCCTGCCCCGCCTATTTGAAGTACTTTTGATGTGGACTCTTGCTCTGCAAATTTTTTCTGTTATTGAGTCCCACCCCTTGATGTTTGACTCTCGCTCCCCTCGCCCCTACCTGTAATTTGAGTCCTTTGATGTGACTCCTTGCCCTGGACACTGTATTGAGTCCCCTGATGTGACTCTCGACCCTGCACTGTATTCGAGTCCCCTGATTACTGACTAGCCTGCCCTGCACTGTATTGAGTCCTTTGATGTGAACTCTTGCCCTGCACTGTATGAGTCCCTATGTTACGAAACTCTGAGGGTCCGATATACGGTTTGATAATCTTAATAAACAAAAAGAAATTGCAACAACTAAACGGTTTGAAACTGGGTGGGATAACAATATAGAAAGAAACACAAACAGAACAAAGGATTATTTACAAGCTTACTAGCAAAATAAATGCAGAATGGTTTCTCCTACTTACATAACAAAAGTAAAATCTTACAATGTGTTGACTGGGGAAAACAGTGATGGTAATGAAAATACTTGGCCTGCACCAGTTTTGCAGCTGTTCCGTAAAACACTGCCGAGGAAGCGATGGCTTCCGACCAAGAAAAGGAGAGCTGTAGAACTTTAGTCGTCTTCCCTTGACTCCATACTGCGGGAAACAAAAAATGTCTATTCTTGATACTCGAAGGGCAGGTAACCTCCTCAAAAGACAAAACCTCTTGTGGGACGTTTCTTCTCTGGAAGGCTTGCTCACAAAACGTCGGAAAAACAAACCTCTGTCACAGTTCTCTCTAACTGGACGACTTGGACTCGAATCCGACCCAAAGTCTTGTTGGCGCCGACTTTCCTTTTCTCTATTATCCTTCGTCTGTTCCCGTTTCTTCTCTTAGCTCTTATGAGTAATCTACTCACTGATGATCCTCTGCTCTGGATCTCTGATCTCTCCTACTCCCCATCAGGGCATATATATATACGGCGAACTTGGGCGGATGTCACAGACTCCTGACAGGAACTTTTTAGAAGGATCTTGACGAAATATTGCATCGTAAATCACGGCATTCCTAACAATATGTCGGCGCCTGTTGAGTTCCATGTCCCACTTGACAATTCTAGAAAAATCATGAGAACAGACGCCTCCAACACGTGTGCGAATGCCTCTCTGCTGCAGACCGACTTGAAGAGAATGCATTTTCATTTCATTTAATATATAATCCTTTGCTATAAAGCGTATTGAGTCCCCTGATGTGACTCTTGCCTTGCACTGTATTGAGTTCCTTGATGTGACTCTTGCCCTGCACTGTATTGAGTCCTTTTGATTGAGACTCTTGCCCTGCAACTGTAATTGAGTTCCCCTGATGTGCACTTTGCCCCTGGACAATCCGTATTGAGTCCCCTGATGTGACTCTTGCCCTGCACCGTATTGAGACCCTGTCCCCTGATGTGACTCTTGCCCTGCACTGTATTGAGTCCCCTGATGTGACTCTCGCCCTGCAGTCTTTTGAGTGACTAAGACACTGATAAAAGGACAGTGACATGCTTAGAAAACAGTCATGTTTGCAACGGAAATATCAAAATGTCCCTTCCGTTTCTCCTCTTTTGTCTCTTGTTCTGGCGCTTGGAAAGGACCTCGTATAATCTGGACCTAGAATCACAGCGATAACAACCTCCTGGAAGGTGGATTTGTCAGTTTTTATTATTATTATTATTTTTTGGGGGGAAATTGACTTGTATGTATGTGTCCACTATGAAAGTTACTACATTGAAGTTCTTTCAAGGCGGATTTATTCCTGATCTTCAGCGTCAACCATATCCTGTTTACTGTTGTGAGTGAGGTTTGCTTGTTACAACATTGAGAGTAAATTGCCAGGCAGCCTATGTTGTAGACCCCTAAATAAAAAAAAAATTGGTTAAGCCATTCGGACCTTCGTGTTGCATGTTTAAATATCTAATCATCTTATTTGCAGGCATGTTAGATCAATTTGGAATAATCATAGAAATATTGTAACATGCTAGAATACATATATGTAGGTACATAAATTTGGTTGCATAACTTTTCTCTGTTATTGTATTTAGAAAACAGTAGTTGCTGCTGCGCTCATTGCCCTGAGGTTTATTTCCATGTATTTCTCCACAAAATGATATTTCTTATAGCGTCGACGTAACCAGCACCAAAGAAAAATATGTAGTTGTCTTCCATCATTGTACGTGTGTGAGTGTGAAGGGAAAGTCAGATTACTGAAACATAACTGTTTTTAATGGGTACTAAAATTACAGCTGCTTTAATACAGAATGTGTCCCAAATTGTTTATTTATACTGTTCACACACACACACACACACACACACACACACACACACACACACACACACACACATATATATATATATATATATATATATATATATATATATAATACATATATATATATATATATATATATATATATATATATATATATATATATATTGTGTGTGTACATATACATATTTACCTACATACATACACAGTAAGCCATAAATATCGTTTAATATAGAATTCATTATACCTTAGGAATAACTTACTCCCAGGGTCAACTGAATTATAATTGTGGCTCGAACCTGGTTTAGTGGTATAGGTACAACGATTAACAGTTGACCTTAAACCCTCTGCTACCATTTGATAGCTGAGTGTTCAAAGGCGATTGTTGATCGTTATAGCTAAACCAAAGTCAACTACTACTATAGTAGATTCACATCAACCGTGCATCTGATGTCTAGGCCAGTCACTTACGACGCTCCTGATAGGCTGTTTATAAACCAATCGCAGGGCTGGAAACTCTCAGACTCTCTCGAAAGTTCACATGGGCAGGATGTATGTTCCACCTTTCCTGAGGGACTCTTGAGAGATACTGAGAGTTTCCAGCCCTGTGATTGGTTTATCAACAGCTAATCAGGAGCGCCGTAAGGGACTGGCCTAGACATCAGATGCACGGTTGATGTGAATCTACTATATTAGCAGTTGACTGACTTTGGTTTAGCTATAACGATCAACAATCGCCTTTGAACACTATAACGTAGTAGTCGAATGGACAAAGTCCACTTTTTGTCGTTGTAACGAAAGCTAAGGTCCAGGTTCGTACCCTCACAGGGCATATCCACCTATCATGTAATATTCTCCTCCAGTGTAAAGTTATTCCTAAGATAGAGTGAATTCGATATTAAATTATAATTGTAGTTTAATATCCGTGGAAGTAAAGAAACTAATGCCAACATACATTGATGATTATATATATATATATATATATATATATATATATATATATATATATATATATATTCTAAACACGAATCTTTGGGAGATGTTGCAGTTTCCATGATAAATGGTTAGTGGACTCGAATGCTGACGTTGTCCGACGATTTTTGCTGGTCACCACTGCACACAGATACGAACACTCGCTCATATATTCATATAGTGTGAAATAAGAGGATTACTGAAGGAGAAAAGGATATTGTTTCACGGCAGTTGAGGACAAAAGCCACGATTGTCTGGAGGGATACAGTAGGAAGAATGAAGAGGCCAAGGACAAAGTGTGATAGAAAAAGATAAGAGCTGCTGAAAATTTAGGGAGTATTTGATTTAAAAGAAAAAAAAAAACTGAAGGGTAAAGTAGATGTAGTCGTGGGATGAGTCAGAAAGAGTAAATGGATTTGAGAATTAACAACTGCAGATAAAGGGTCTACTTCAAAGAGGGTCTACCTCAAGGAACTGCTGTCTTTTGTCGATCGAGAAAGGTTATGTAACAGTGTTTCTTTATGTCTATGGTAGAGGAGAGGCAATTTGACTGATGTAAGGTAAAAGGTGTTGTATAGACTTCAGAGTGCTTCTGAAGAAGATGGTGGATGATTGAAGGAACAGTAACAATATAAGCATGGAAAGTTTCCAGAAATTGATAGGACTGCGAGCGATATGCTGTTGTATAGAAGTGATTGTGGAATCCAGTAGCTGACCAAGGTGTATGCGGTGTATCTGTTTCATGGAAAGGTTCCTAAGGGATAGAATGAAGAATGACTGTTCATGATAGTAGGATCATAGGTATTTGAAGCAACTATCTTAATCCTCCCGGTAAGTTTGGTGTTTGTAGAAATTGTGACTTATAATTATATAGCTCAATATAATTCCTATGTATCGGAGTTTTACTCATAGGATGCTAATTAAGTATGTAACTTTTTGACTACTTTTACTCATGATATTTGCCAAAATTAGTAATTTACTTCCTTTGCATATGCAAACCGGATAGCGTGTATAACCGAGTAAACTACTTACGACTCGATCATGTGTGCGTGTATTTGCTCCTCTTCAGTGTGCTATTTCCTGTTCTTGTTTATTAGCTCATTTTTAAGTGTCTAAACATACATAACTAGATACTGAATAACGAGACGATAAGATCACTTGATTTCCATTCAGAATTTCACTTACTCATTCCAAGCTTTTTGTATAAGAAATGCCAGTTGTCTCTTCTTTATTAACAGCGTTATCAGAGGAAGTGCATGCGGTTACCGAAGCTTGAATTTAACCAGTAATAACGTTCCTTCCAAAATAGTCTCCTCAAAAGACACTATAATCGTTGGATTCCAAAGCCAAGAGTCCGTCGTTTGCTTGTGTTCCCTTTCCATTTATCTCAGCATTTACTGGTTTACAATTCTGATGGAACTTTTTGGAGTGTAACTTTAACACAGCCTCCTCCACACTTACATATAATGAGTTTATATCTATCTATCTATATATATATATATATATATATATATATATATATATATATATATATACACATACACACACACACACGTATACTTATATGTATATGTATGCGCGCACGTGTAAATTAGCGCCCAAATAATATAGTAAGTGTATGTACATATGTGTCTGTGGCTTTCCGGTTATTACCCGATAAACATGTAGATGATATGCTTATCAGGGTTTATCTATAATGTTATACCGATAGCTTTATTTGGTTGGGGCCCCAGAGGTAACGCTCCGCCAAATAGTGGCTGTGTTTCCCAACGTGGATGAATACCATCTAATTGTAATGTAGCCCAAATTCAGACTTTCAGTTATCAACTTATTAAAAGGAAAGACAGACTAAACTGCGAGTGCAGTATTTCAACTTTGCTGACGTGATTTGAGTAGTTCATTTGCACTTGGGGGGAAATGGGTCTCACCATGACTCGACAAGACTCGTTATCCTCGAAGATGAGAAAGAACCTTAATATTAGCTGCCGATGAGAGAGATTCGCTCATGTGAGACTTCGTCACCTTTATCGGTGAGGCCGGATTCTTTCAGATATGATAAAACTATTTCAGAGGAGTTCGTAGTGAATGCAAGGGAAAATGACCCTACGCGTTTCAGGTCGCGTCTGTTCCAATGTAGATAAGATTTTATGAATGATTCCCCTAAGGGCAAAAAGATAAAAAAAAGGATGATGAAAGGAATGAAAGCAATGCAGTAAGGGATAACGTAAGTTAATTCTGCCTTTCCCCCATTTCATGCATCTCAAGGTCACAGAAAATGTAAGTGAGGCAAGGTCTTCTTTTTTCTTCTTCTTCTTTTTCTTCTTCTTCTTCTTCTTCTTCTTCTTCTTAATGAATGCTACGTATGCGACTCCTCTCCTTCTTGAAAATAGTATATATCTTACGCTTAAGCTTAATTGTACTGAATCCGCTTCAAAATGAGAACACTTTTCACGGTAAATCCCTCAGATTTCCTAGATTTTCTTAAACCCGTTGCTTTTAAGATATGTGATAATGTGTGAATGAACACTTAACCACTCTAGAATATGCATACGTAAGCAGATTATCTTAGGACGTCAGTAACAGTTTGGAGGTTAAAAAAGTCCAGACTGTGATATCAGTTATACTTGTCATTAACTTAAAATGACACGCACTGACTCAGTTCCACGTGTAAGGCAAAGCAGTCAAGAGATCAAAGTATCAGCTGCAATAACACAACGTCAACGAGCTCAGACTTGAGCATTTCCAGTGAGTTCCAGCAGATGTGGTTGAAGTCCTTCTTTCGCTAATCTGGTACAGATGACAGATATTGTGCGTCCTCGAGTTCCCGTCAAATTTTGCCATAAACTACCTTTGCGAGGCAACATTTTTCAGCCCGTCTTCCATCCCTATAGGGCGTACTACCGTCAGTGTACCTCACGCGGTGCACTGTAGGCATTACTTGAGGTTCTTTGCAGCGGACCTTCGGTCCCCAGCTGTAACCCGTGTCATTCCATTTGCTGTACATCCGTTCATTTGCCTTTCTTCCATCTTTCTACCCTCTCCTAACAATGGTTTCGAAGCGCAATTGCAAGGTTATCTTCGTGTTGCACCATGAAGACCTCTTTACCCCCAGCCTCCCTTTCAGCGTTAGCGAGTCTTTTTCTGACATACCCTGTATTGGAGGTCGCTCTCCCATCGAATGAAATGGTTCAAACGAAGGATTGACATTGAATCCTGACAGTGTTTGTAGTCATTATAATGGCATGCCTTTGCAGAAATGTGCAGTCCTTCCTAACACAAAGGGCAGAAGTACCTTGAAAGTGTAATGCATCGCCAAGCCATTCAGGGAGAACTCTAGGCACCAACAGAGTTACGTTTTCTTCCCGACAGAATCCTGTCACAGACGACGCTTCTGTGTGAAAGACTCGTCAGTTCATCGATTGCATCATCTTGGTATGCCGGCATTTTTTGCTTTATCATGCACACCCCTGTATCTTCCTGACACTTACAAAAGTGTTTGCGCTTTAGCACTGGTTTAAATTGTATTAGTCAGACTTCATCATTCCTTCATGTTCAGTCTTGGATTGGAGTCCGTGCAGTAAAGTCTGTTCATTTTCATTCTCTCATTGAGAGATTTATTCACAGACGATTTCACGTCTGTAGATTTCCATTGAATAGTGGTAGCCCTTTTGCATTATAAATCGAAGATACTTTTTTGCTTATTGGCAGTTGTAGAAAATAATACTACATTTAAATGTCTTATTACTCCCTGACTGATTATTCATATTGTCATTACGAAGCATTGCTTTTAACGTAAGATTGTACCTTGATTTATTAATACCGGTAACGGGGATCATTGGAATGAACTTAACTTGCTTTTCCATCAAATATTAGATGCCAGGCACAATATTACTTTAAGAGAGATTTTTGTTGTAGAAATGAAAAACATTTGCTGGTCTCACACCCAGTCAATAATCGGTTTGCGGTATACATAAAAAATTTATATATATAATTATAATTATATTAATTATTATAATTTATTATTTATATTATTATAATTAATGCAATTCAGTTGTATTCCACATAGGAAAATGAAAATGGTTTCAGAAAATGCCCAACAGTTACGTCCTCCAATGGACCTCTTCTTGGAGCGTTTATTCCCATATGGAATACACCTGAATTACCATATCTTCGTGCCTAAGAAGATTACCAGTACTATATGATAATGGCAAATGACAATGCAGGCATATCAGATAAGCACATAAAAATGTTCGATTTCGATGAATGATTCACTAGGTCCAAAGGCAATCTCTGCTGTCTCTTGCGATGCCTATATTAAGTAACATATTAGGGAAATCAAAGGCCTTATCTCTGTAAGTGCTCCATATTATTATCTCAAGAATTTGTGATAATTCGTTCTTGAAGTAGATGCAGCAGGCTGCAACTTGCCATTGATTTTTTTTCACACCAGCATCTGTACTGCATTCCCATCCAGATATCTCTGGTCCAACTCTGCTCAATTTATAAAAAAGGTTATTTATTTTCTTTTTGGGTAAGGCTTTTCAAAATGATTACGGGTAACCAAGAAAGAACAAAGTTTGTTGAACGGTAACCTGCTCGTTATGTGCTGCATTATGTATAAAATATGATTTGTTGGGTTACACTAATAAGATTAACGATATACATTATTAGGGAATAGTTATGTAATAATTTAGTCGAAAATTTCCATTCACGGGTTTAAATGTTTGGAAGCTGAACGTAAAAGAGCGTATGATAGCACGGATAGGTATAGTGTGCGACACAGCGAGCGTCTGGTTAGGTCATTTGTTGATGGCTAGTAAAAGTATTTATGATGAACATAAAGTCTTTAGGTGAATTATGTAAATGGAAGAGCTTGAAGTGTGGAATGTCAGAAGTTTGCAGAGGCTACAGTTCTTACAGAAGATAGTACAAAATCAGCAGAGACTGGTGAAGGAGTTTGTGTGTTTGCAAAAGTAGCCAATAGAAAATGGAAGTTAAACAAGAATAAGGATATGAGGGTAAATGAAAGATAGGGCAATGATTCATGGTTAGTACTTGTTGTGGAAGGATGTAAACGATCGATTCGTGTTTGCATATTGAAGACATTTTGAAGGATCGAGTGAGGATGAGAGAAGCAATGGAGCACAGAATAGGAGGATAGAGGATGGTAAAGGCTATGGAAAATATTTGGAAACTGAGAATTTTGTCCAGAGATGCAGAAGATAGAGTGCTTGAAAAAATTAATCTTCCAATTTTCCTTTAATGAGGTGAAATGGAGATTTTAAGTAGGAATGAAAGACATGAAGTAGAAGCTGTTGACATGAAAATTAAAGGTTGTGTAAATGTGTAAGGGACTGTGTTGAAAAGGCAGTAAATATAATTGCCACCTTAGTACCGGAAAAAGAAGTGGATCTTCGTGTTTTGAGATGGTTTGGTCACAGCGAGAACTGAGGGAAATAGGCTAGTGTAAGTTTCAATAGAGAGAAAATCCCCGAGAACGAATTTGGTGAATGTATAGATTCGTTATCAAAAAAGGGCCCAGGTCCCCAGAGAGTAAAAGTGTGCTTATATGG
>NC_087212.1:62890676-62900676 GCF_015104395.2 Macrobrachium nipponense | reverse complement strand
TATGCACTGATAAACTACAACCGTAGATTTCAAATCAACATCTAATCACTGTCTTTGAATTGCAACATCTCATCATCCAAATTGGGTCATGCCAGGCTTCATTCTTCCCCTAATACTGTGAAGAGATTTCCATGACTATAGTTATTTCACTGGTTGGTTTATGTTAGGTCTCGCCATCCTCTAAGACTGTGTAAAGTTGTGTACACTACAATTATTTCATTGGTGCTATTTGGAAAGTCAACACTTCCATTGAGTTCATGTTAGAATTCGACCACCCACAGTCTTTCTGGACATAGAGAAAATTTCACCACGGGTTCATCTTATTTTTCGGCTACCTCACAATCGCTATGGAGATTGTGAACACTTTCACTGGCTGCTAAATAGAATCTCACAATGCAGTGAGGGTCATGTTAGGTTCTTTCTAATTGCCGGCCTCCCACTATCAAAGATGCGATTATGAACACTTTCTAGGCTACTGTATCGAGTCCCGTCATTTGCAGTAGGAAAACTGTAGGCATTACTTGGGGTTCTTTGCACCGTCCCTCCGGCCTCTAGCTGCAACCTCTTATCATTCCTTTTATTGTACTTCCATTTATATACTTTCTTCCATCTGGCTTTCCACACTCTTAACAATTGTTTCATAGTGCAGCTGCCAGGAGTTCCTCCTTGTTACACCTTTCAAATCTTCTTGATGTCAATTTCCGTTCCAGCGCTGAATGACCTCATAGGTCCCAGCGCTTGGCCTTTGGCCTAAATTATATATTCCAGTTTCATGCACAATCTCTGGAAAGATCAGGATCATTTTGAATAGTTTCTCTATGAAAATTTCACCACAGGTTCATGTTAGGTTTCAGCTGCCCACCATCTCCATGGAGATACTACACATTTTTTGAGCTGCTAAATAGAATATCGCTGCTTCCTTTGAGTCCTTGCTAGACTTTGGCCTTCAACAAGCTCTCCGGAGATTGCGAACAATGTTGCTTACTGCTGTATAAAATCTCATAGCAGCTACATTCTGGGCTCTGACTGCCCACAATCTCTGTGAGAGCGAACACTTTCTGGCTGCTATATAAACTCTCAACACTATAGTAGATCCACATCAACCGTGCATCTGATGTCTAGGTCAGTCCCTTACGACGCTCCTGATAGGCTGTTGATAAGCCAATCACAGGGCTGGAAACACTCAGTCTCTCTCGAGAGTTCACGTAGGCAGGATGTATGTTCCACCTCTCCCGAGGGTTACTTTTGAAAGACGTATCCCTCAGGAGAGGTGGAACGTACATCCTGCCTATGTGAACTCTCGAGAGAGTCTGAGAGTTTCCAGCCCTGTGAGTGGCTTATCAGCAGCCAATCAGGAGCGTCATAAGGGACGGGCGTAGACATCAGATGCACGGTTGATGTGAATCTACTATAGTTCATGCTAGGTTTTGGCCACCCACTTGTCAGTGGAGGTTGTGAACACTCACCAGCATTCCGGGTTTCTCTTTTAGTTTAGTAGGCTTACAGCTTGTGAATAAAATTTATTTCTCTGTAACTACTCATAAGTTCTGCCCCACCATTTAGCTCATTCCAAGGATCGCCTTCACTTTGAAAATGTGTTGAATGTGAACACTTCTGTTACTTCACGAAACCCCCACCCCCATCTAATCCTGTGTCAGGATTTTGTAAACATCGCAGTCAGATTGGTAGCCGTAGTAGAGAATCTTACCAAAGTGACTAGGTTATGCTTTCCCTATGGTACTGTGTTGTGATTATGAAAGGTCCAGTTACTCCACGAGGTGCCATATAGAATCTACCACCTCTGCTTGGTTAATGCTAGATTTGGCCATCCTTGTGAATACTATGTGGACATAGTGAGTGCGGCATTTATTTCACTGGCTGCTGCATAGAAGAATCTACCACTTTCAGATGGTTTATATGAAGTTTTGCCCTCCCTCTAATACTGGGAGATTATAATCACTAGTATTACTCAGTGACTGTTGCTCTTTCCATCCCCCTCCCAATAGGTGTCCCCCTACGTCTAATAGTGTGTGTTGACTGTGAACCCTAGATGTAAAACTAACTACTTCATAAAATCTTGCTGCCTCCATTTATTCTGTTGACTATTGCCTCTCGCTGGAGGAATTGAACCCGTAAATGATTTCACTTTCGTCTCTATCCGTCTTCCCATAGTGAAAGATGATATAGAAAGATGTGAGTAGTTCACTGTGACCTGCAGTTTCACTCATATATTGTGTGATCTGGAATTCTATCGCCGCTTCACTTTGAAGTTTGACGCCTCCTTATTTCAGATATGCACTGCTTATTCGATTGGGATGGGTGGGTCCGGTATTTGTTGCTACTGGGTTGTCCCATTATGCTTAGCAGTCACCCCATACCCATTTGTATCAAATCGTGGGCTGTTCCATGGCCTTGGTACCTTGGTCTTCTTGGGTGCCAGGTTTGAGTTCCATGTTTGAGGGAACACCTAAAACTTCTTTATTTATTCACACATTTATTCATTCAATAATTTTTTTTATTTATCTTGTGTTATTACTTATCTAAATTCTTAGTTATTGACTGTTGATTACATCTACTAATTTTTTTTTTTGGGGGGGATGCTGAATCGATGGCTTCCAAACTTTGCTACAATGAGTGAGTATCGTGAACCAGAAAGATTTATTGATTTCATTCACATTATTAATGCTGTTTTCATTATTGTTATTCTTAATCCCTCATTTTCATCAGATCCTCGTGAAATTCGGACAAGCAACAAAAGTTTTTATTATTTTTTTTTCTTCTTCTTTTACTCCAGGCCATACATCGACCAATTTTCAAGGTAACGAGGACAGAAATTTCAACAGCCGTTAAACATAATAATTATAAAGAAATAATAATATTCCACGTGTATGTCAATTTCAAGTGGCACGTGAACCTAATGACCCTGGTGGGGTTTTCCTTAAATTTTTACTATTATGTAACGCATAGTAAAAATTCCGATTGCCCACATTTTCCGAGAAACGGTAAAACCGGAAGTTTCGCTGTTTGTGCCACTCAGTAACGTTCGTCCTATGATGAACTGATAAGAAAGTCGCAGACTGATCGGCGACAATTCTCATAAAAAAGTGGCATTTGTCTCAGAAAACTCATTTCGGCTGCATTGTCCTCGAAAATTTCCAATGTACAAAGTCCCAGTTGTCTGGACAGCTACGCCACTGATCGTAGAAATTCAAATATCGCGTCTGATCTACAGAAGCTCTGCCATTTTACGTTCTGAATGAAAAGAGAAATAGCACAGAGGACAGTTCGAACTTGTATTGAAGCCTGCCAGTTATTATGTGCAGATAACCAAGTATTCTTTGAACTGGGAGATTTTTGGTGAAACGTTTTGAAATAAGTTGAAAATAAGCACTCGTTTGAAACAGTGATGAGATTAAAGTTACTTATGATCAATTTATATATATATATATATATATATATATATATATATATATATATATATATACTTAATACCCTTAATACCCTTAATACCTCGAGCATATGTTGTAACAACAGGAAAGTGCTTGGTACTTCTTTTATTTTGCCTGTGCCCTTAGTTAATGTTGAATACACACTAACAAACACACACACATATAATTATGTATGTAAATTTATATATTATATATATATATATATTTATATATATATATGATATATATTAAATAGTATATAGTGTATATGTGTATATAGATATAGTATATGTGTGTGTTTGTACGTAAGTGTGTCTATTGAGGTATGTAAATCATTCGTAATGTCCTGATGAATGAAAATGCCACAGTTTCCGTTTAAAGAAGTTAACCAAGTACCGTGCTTAACTGCTATCAGATATGAGCTTGATTTCTGAAGAAAAATTCTCATCCTGCTTGAATAGAGGTAGTCGTAGTCAAGACCTTTTTCGTAATATGCAGTTAATCGTTGGATATCCGTTGATGCAGGAAAATTCTTGTAATTGAATATATATTGCGTGTGTGTGATGTGAATTTACATACGTATGAATATAGTGTGTATGTGATCTCTGGCATTGATAAACAGCCGGATGAGGACCAGGAAGGGAGAATCATACTGGTTGCAATGGACGCCAAAAATCAACTTGAAGGACAGTTTAAGGTATAACCTGATAAACTGCTCAGTTTAACATCTTTCAGGGTCCTTGAACCCTTTGGCCTTCTTTCTTTATTTACATTCAAAAATGGCAACTCTTTCCAAAACTGGAAATAAACTGTAAGAAAAAATTATATTAGTTTTTTAAATTTTTTTTTTGACCAAGTAGAGTCGTTTTGCTTAGTCACCATTAACTTAAACTAATAATAAATAATAAAAATTAAAAATAATAATCCTTTCATTAAAAGTAATGGCTACTTCAGCAGGCAGATTTACAACTGGTAGCAGATTCTTCTCTATTTTGCGAATAGCGGCTTTTTCAGTGCTACTTAAAAACAGGCCAGTAGAGCGCCTATAGAGGTCATGGTAAAATACCAATGAAAACAAGACTCACCGCCACCAGCCATAGGAGACAAGCATGGGGCAGACCCCTTGCTGTCAACCACAGATATAAGGAGGACGGACACCGCACCAAGATCAGTCCACCCTCAGCTTCCAGCCCGAGGATGTCTGGCAGCTCCAGACGAAAGCTCGCTTTAAGAGAGAGAGAGAGAGAGAGAGAGAGAGAGGGGAGAGAGAGAGAGAGAGAGAGAGAGAGAGAATCGTTAATGACTTTGATGACTATGGTATCATAGTTTATCTGTAAAATTCAAATATATACACCTATTTTGACCCTGTATTTTACCATGACCTCTATAGGCGCTCTACTGGCCTGTTTAAGTAGCACTGAAAAAGCCGCTATTCGCAAAATAGAGAAGAATCTCTACAAGTGTAATGCTGCTGAAGTAGCCATACTTTAATAAAGTATGCTTGAGAGAGGGTCTGCTTCCTAAGTACAAAAATAATAATAATAATAATAATAATAATAATAATAATAATAATAATAATAATAATAATAATAATAATAATATAATAATAATAAAATAATAATAGTAATGAAATAATGGGCATAATACACACCACCAGTATCACAGAAACAAATAACTTGGCATATGCAGGAGCAGGATCAGTAGCAGAACTGATGGGGATTCGAACACCAACACCACCAGCACAACCAACCCAACAGAAACCAAAACAGCAACCTCCTTGGAAAAGGCGCCTGGAAAAGCAAATCATGGTGATGAGATCTGACTTGAGTAAACTGAAAGAGATGGCAGAAAAAGGGCTAAGAAGCAAGAAAACAAGGGAGGAACTCAACGAGAAATACAAATTACAAGAGAGGGGACTAAACAACACAATAGAAGATGTAAAACAGAGGCTTAAGGCCAAAGCACATAAGATCCAACGGTACATGAACAGGAATAAGGGATACCAACAGAACAAACTATTCGGAACCAACCAAAAAAGACTATACAGCCAACTAAGAGGGGAAGGCAACCACCAAGAAATTCCTGAAGCCGAACCAAGTAAGAGACTCTGGGAAAACATATGGAGCAATCCTGTATCACACAACAAACATGCAACATGGCTCCAGGAAGTCAAGGCTGAAGAAACAGGGAGAATAAAACAAAGATTCACAGAGATCACGACAGACACAGTCAGACACCAACTAAAGAAAATGCCAAACTGGAAAGCCCCAGGTCCCGATGAAGTCCATGGATACTGGCTCAAAAACTTCAAGGCCCTACACCCACGAATAGCAGAACAACTCTAGCATTGTATCTCAAATCACCATGCACCCAAATGGATGATCACAGGAAGAGCATCCTTAGTACCAAAAGACCAGATTAAGGTAAATATAGCCAGTAACTACAGGCCTATCACCTGCCTACCAATAATGTGGAAGTTACTAACAGGTATCATCAGTGAAAGGCTATACAACTACCTAGAGGAGACAAACACCATCCCCCACCAACAGAAAGGCTACAGAAGGATGTGTAGGGGCACAAAAGACCAGCTCCTGATAGACAAAATGGTAATGAAGAACAGTAGGAGAAGGAAAACCAACCTAAGCATGGCATGGATAGACTATAAGAAAGCCTTCGATATGATACCACACACATGGCTAATAGAATGCCTGAAAATATATGGGGCAGAGGAAAACACCTTCAGCTTCCTCAAAAATACAATGCGCAACTGGAATACAATACTTACAAGCTCTGGAATAAGACTAGCAGAGGTTAATATTAGGAGAGGGATCTTCCAGGGCGACTCACTGTCCCCACTACTCTTCGTAGTAGTCATGATCCCAATGACAAAAGTACTGCAGAAGATGGATGCCGGGTACCAACTCAAGAAAAGAGGCAACAGAATCAACCATCTGATGTTCATGGACGACATCGAGCTGTATGGTAAGAGCATCAAGGAAATAGATACTCTAATCCAGACTGTAAGGATTGTATCTGGGGACATCAGGATGGAGTTTGGAATAGAAAAACGCGCCTTAGTCAACATACAAAAAGGCAAAGTAACGAGAACTGAAGGGATAAAGCTACCAGATGGGAGCCACATCAAACACATAGATGAGACTGGATACAAATACCTGGGAATAATGGAAGGAGGGGATATAAAACACGAGATGAAGGACACGATCAGGAAAGAAGACTCAAGGCGATACTCAAGTCAAAACTCTACGCCGGAAATATGATAAAAGCCATAAACACATGGGCAGTGCCAGTAATCAGATACAGCGCAGGAAATAGTGGAATGGACGAACGCAGAACTCCGCACCATAGATCAGAAAACCAGGAGACATATGACAATACACAAAGCACTACACCCAAGAGCAAATGCGGACAGACTATACATAACACGAAAGGAAGGAGGGAGAGGACTACTAAGTATAGAGGACTGTGTCAACATCGAGAACAGAGCACTGGTGCAATATCTGAAAACCAGTGAAGACGAGTGGCTAAAGAGTGCATGGGAAGAAGGACTAATAAAAGTAGACGAAGACCCAGAAATATACAGACAGGAGAATGACAAACAGAACAGAGGACTGGCACAACAAACCAATGCACGGACAATACATGAGACAGACTAAAGAACTAGCCAGCGATGACACCTGGCAATGGCTACAGAGGGGAGAGCTAAAGAAGGAAACTGAAGGAATGATAACAGCGGCACATGATCAGGCCCTAAGAACCAGATATGTTCAAAGAACGATAGACGGAAATAACATCTCTCCCATATGTAGGAAGTGCAATACGAAAAATGAAACCATAAACCACATAGCAAGCGAATGTCCGGCACTTGCACAGAACCAGTACAAAAAGAGGCATGATTCAGTGGCAAAAGCCCTCCACTGGAGCCTGTGCAAGAAACATCAGCTACCTTGCAGTAATAAGTGGTACGAGAACCAACCTGAGGGAGTGATAGAAAACGATCAGGCAAAGATCCTCTGGGACTATGGTATCAGAACAGATAGGGTGATACGTGCAAATAGACCAGACGTGACGTTGATTGACAAAGTCGAGAAGAAAGTATCACTCATTGATGTCGCAATACCATGGGACACCAGAGTTGAAGAGAAAGAAAGGGAAAAAATGGATAAGTATCAAGATCTGAAAATAGAAATAAGAAGGATATGGGATATGCCAGTGGAAATTGTACCCATAATCATGGGAGCATTAGGCACGATCCCAAGATCCCTGAAAAGGAATCTAGAAGAACTAGAGGCTGAAGTAGCTCCAGGACTCATGCAGAGTGTGATCCTAGAAACGGCGCACATAGTAAGAAAAGTGATGGACTCCTAAGGAGGCAGGATGCAACCCGGAAACTCACACTATAAATACCACCCAGTCGAATTGGAGGTCTGTGATAGAGAGAAAAAAAATAATAATAATGATAATAATAATAAAAGGTATGCAAATATCAATTGGATTGTAATTTGGTACGGTTGGTGTCGTGACAGGACACTCACATGTCGCGGGTTCGCGTGTCCCCAAGGGCGATGAAAAAATCACTGTCTCTATATCAGGATAAGCTACAGTGTGGGGCCTGCGGTGGGCGGTTAAAACCAACATTTTTTCACAGCTTGAATTTCAAGTCTGTGCTTGTTCTATGTAACTGGGTTTCATCTCCTGAAATGATGATAAGTATAATAATAATAATCGATGCAAAAGTGATTTTTATCTGATATTCCAAGATAGCCTTCATAACTCAGGACAGACCCAATTTTTTCCCGATTACTATGGAATGTCACGTTCAGTCTTTGGAACTTGCCGTTCGCAAGTCTTTGTTTGCAAAAACCAGCTACGTTGAAATTGTGATTTAATTTTTTTTTTTTTTTTCACGTATTATGTTCGAATTTGAGTAACACCCATACACATTGTTATTTTGTATTGCTTATATACTTTACTAAACTAATAGAAGCATGGTCATATATTTCGGTATTCATATGTTGGATTAATGATAATAGATTTATTATTATTATTATTATTATTATTATTATTATTATTTATTATTATTATTATTATTATTATTTGTCGTTCTTCTTCGTTATCAGTCACTGTATATATACTAGTATATATACAGTGACTGATAATATTTAGTATAATATCAATTGTTTTTATATCTACTAAGTGATAATCATTTAGCTGAAAATTTCATGAAAATCTAAGACGTTCCTCGTAATTAGGATGGACAAACTGTAGTCACTCATGAATATTCTGAAATGATAATGATTGGAGTTTCAGTATAGTACTAGTAATAATAGTAACAGTGGTATCTAGGCACGCCATAATGAAGAGAGAGAGAGAATTTAACTTCTCCCAGTACCAAGGTGCGACCTCAACCGTCAACTAATAACACGATCATTTATTCACGACTGAGGTCAGTAAAGGTACGCTGGACAAAATTTTAAGAAGCAAGCAAGCAAGCAAGTGCACACACACACACACACACATACTCAGATTTTCATAATCCTTCTGCAAATATTTCTTTCTTTTATCTGGACACGTAATGCATAATCTGATAAGCAGGTCCGTAAAGGTAAACCCCGATTACGTATCCATTTTGCACGAGGACCAGCATTATTAGAATTTCTGTTGTAAAGCAAACATTTGCAAAATATTCCTTCAAATATTTGCCGTCAAATATTTGATTCTGCCCAACTTGAGAATACGAAACATTTGACCTAGTTATCACGAGCCGTTTGTCAAACGAATTGTATCGGAGTTATCAAAGTTATGTTAAACAAACAAATCTAAAAACGCAGTAATGTAATCTTCAAATTTATAAACAGATGTCGGTGACAATTCATAACGTACAGGTAAAGGGAAAGTGTGATCGACTTTGAACTAAGTACTTGAAGGTGTCCGTACTTAACCGTGATAGCATGTAATGAAATAAACATTCACATTGAATCAATATCAAACGCAGCATTTTCATTATTTTTGGAGATTAACGAAATTACTATAGCTTCTGTGAAATTGTTGGGGTGATGGATTTAAAAGTTCCATTGCTGGAAGTAGCTATATTATTCGAAGTGCAGTTTCAAAACAGAAGGATATTGAAATGAAATTGGGAAAGAAAGGTCAAATAAACATTTTAAAAATCAAGCGTAGACTTCGAGCAAGAAATTAAGGAGATTAAGAAATTATTTTACCTAGAAGTAAGTGCTGTGAGGTTAATAAGCAAATGGATATCGTAACAAAAGATGCTATTAGAAAAAAGGCTTCCTGAATTGAATTCAGTTTTGGTTGGACGGCGGAAGTTTTCTGAAGATTTGTTGAATATGGCCGACAGAAGATAGGCAACGCAGTGACAAGAGTGGAAAAGGTTAATGTAAGGTTAAGAATGCTTTGGCAGTGACTGTTGACGGTGTAAGCGGACAATTGAGAGTGCAAAGAATGGGGAGATACGGGGAAATTATTGTATTTCAAGTGAGGTGCCGCAGTTTGATGGCGAAAGTGTGAATGAGTAGTCGACCTCGGTTTGT
>NC_087212.1:62863176-62888176 GCF_015104395.2 Macrobrachium nipponense | reverse complement strand
TGATTTTTATATAATCATTAAGCTACAAATGTTTAATATCCGATTCACGCTACTTCGAGAATAATCCACGATGGGGAATAATCACCGAAGGGGAATTATGTGATATTTTTTCTGTTGTATTATATATCATATAATTTTCTGGTATCGTCTACAATTTGGAATTGATTCGATTATTGAGTCATTTAGAATTTATATCCTTCTTCAGCCTCTCCCACTTCTAATTCCCTGGTCTGTCTTTCTCACCACTCCATTATGCTGACTTCTTTGGTGTCTGCCGCTCTTTTGTTACCTATGCATCTTCCTTTAGACACCTAACCAAACGCTTTTTTTATTTATTGCCGAGTTCTTTTATCGTTCTTCAGAGTCCGTTATGATGAGGAAAATCAAGGACAACTTAATCGAGTGAGGAACTGTAGCCTTAAAACAAACCTTAACATTTTCTTCTCTCCTTTATTACACTCTTTTGTACACAACGTTTCGGACAACAGTCCATCTTCAGGTTCTAGAGGTGGTCCTGAAGATGGACAGTTGTCCGAAACGTTGTGTACAAAAGAAGGAAATGAAGGAGAGAAGAAAATGTGAAGGTTTGTTTTAACGATACCTACAGTTCCTCACCCGATTAAGATTTCCTTCATCCGAACATTTCACCACTACAGTCAATTGAGGACAATCATTGGCATGAAGTAAGTTCCACTGCCTTTCCACTGTTTAAGAACAATCTTTATCATCACAAATGGGTATGGACCTTGCTGACCATAACACCGCTTCAAGACCATCCAGTTTCTGACTTCAGTTTTGGCATTCTTTGCCTGTCTATAATTGCTTTTTCTTGTCCTTCAGACACTCACTCGTTTCCTAGGCAGTGGTGTACAGCTTCCCTTGGAATATTATGTTTTTACTTTCAGATAACTTCTTCACCTTACTTACACATTAGCTTTAGCTTCTTATGGAACATTGATTGGGAGATGTTCACTCTCATTTTCCATATCAGTCTCCCATTTATTAACTGTTCCAAAGGTTTCCTAAAATTTTAGTTCCTTAGTTAATCCTATATATGCCTCTCAGGTTTGGACTCTCCAACGCGTTTCGTTTTAGTTTCCTGTAAAAGAAGAATATTGTGGTGGCTTTGTCCCTCGGCACTTTTTTCTGTCGCCCTCAGATCTCAAGAACTACTGATGCTAGAGGGCTGCCAATTTGGAATGCTGATCATCCACCCTCCAATCACCAAACATACCAAATTGCAGACCTCTAGCCTCAGCAGTTTGTATTTTATTTAAGATTAAAGTTAGCCTTAATCATGTTTCTGGCAACGATTTAGGACAGGCCACCACCGGGCCGTAGTTAGTTTCATGGGCCGCAGCTTATACAGCATTATACCGAGACCACCGAAAGATAGAGCTAATTTGGTGGCCTTGATTATACGTTGTTCAAAAAACTCGATTGCTCTGAAGAAACTTCAGCCGATTTTCTACTTGTTTTCTCACTCATGGAATATGTAAATTTTTTTTCATCTGACCTTTGCTCATTACTAAATACCCTGACTAAATCACTTGTAACTGTAAACGATCCTATTGGTTTGTATTTCTTCTTCGTTATTTGTTGTCCTATTCCAAATTTCTTATGATTCGCTCTTTCGGTCTGTAGAGATGAAAGAGACTGAATCGTTAACCTTAGTTGCTGTTTCCAGGGTTTGTCTTTTTCTCGTTTGACAGCTGTCTTTCTCTCTCCTCGACTTCCTTATGTTCAAGCTTTCATGCAGCTTCTCTCTCTGGCTTTTGCTTTGGCTACAGTCGATTTTCCCCCTCTAGTTTAATCCACAACTCCCTTTTCCTGGTGCCCATCGTCATTCATTATCCAACAGCTGAACTTATCCTTGGTGAATTTCCTAGTGTCTTTCAACTAGCTTGTATGCGACAATGCACTCCGTCAGATTGCAGTTTGCTTTCTTCTTTTTGATGCATGCGACGTTGTTTTTGATGCATGCGACGTTGTTTTTGATGCATGCGACGTTGTTTTTGATGCATGCGACGTTGACGAGGCTTGCACTACTCCAGTCAACACTCAATTTGATCGTCGCCTCGATCTCAGCTTAATACATTGTAAAGTAATACAATTGGGTTTTTCTTGCATATACGAAAGCGAGAAATGTAATAATGTTTCGTTGCTCATGTGTACATCTTTTTGCGCGTGCTTCCGTAAGCTTACAAAAATTGAATTGTACGAAATTCCTTTTGAGAATGAAACGATTCCAATTTCTTACGCTGCCATTTCCTTTCTCGCTGCAAACACCTTGTCCGAACAAAAGACCCGAAAGTGAGAACTGTGCCAGAACAAACTACTATTCCTTGGTGTAGGAGTAAAGCGATCATTTTGTTTTTATGGCCGAGCAAACCAGTTGGGGACAGTTTAAGGTCAAGGGATGCCAAGTGTTCAGGCGAGTGTGCCGAGTGTAGTATGTCGGGCATTCAGTCTGTCGACCGAGCACTTCTGGCACTATGATATTTAGTCGAATTCTAGTTTGTGGACGCCATTCCATTTCTGCATCTTCAGAGCTGGTCCTGCGCTCTTTTAACAAGGGTCCCTAAATTATCCCCCTGGACTGCGGGCAACATTTTCCGAGGCATCTTGCTTATGTTACAATTTTTTTTTTTTTTTTTTTTTTTTTTTTTTTGGGGGGGGGGGGTATGGGGGGGAGTTTAACGAATTTCTGGTCGCTAGATTTATAATTTTGCAGTGCTGTTACGTACGTTTACGTATGAATGCCTGAAAATATAATGTGTGATTGTGCCATTGTCGTAAAACAGGGGATTCCAACCAAGATGCTTGGAAAGTTCATTGACAAATGCAAAGAAATAATATGTATAACCGCATACACATATATATATATATATATATATATATATATATATATATATATATATATATATATATATATATATATGTGTGTGTGTGTGTATGTATGTATATACGCTATATATGTGTGGACGTGTGTTTAAAGGAAGTTCCATATGTAGATGAGATAATGGTGGAATAGAGTTGGAGATGGCTTTAGCCATGTCCTTTGGCCACCCGTAGGAAGAATGGTACATGTCATTGTCGGGTTCCTGTATAAGCCATCTCCACCTTCCCTTCATCATATATATATATATATATATATATATATATATATATATATATATATATATATATATATATATGTGTGTGTGTGTGTGTGTGTGTGTGTGTGTATGTATGTGTATGTCTGTGTACTTGTTAATTCTATGCAGACTGCTATTACTTTTAACTGATTGGCTTCTGCCGCACTACTTGAGACGCTAGTGGGTGGAATCTGCTTTTGGACTCAAGGTTAGACAAATAACAAATTATATCATATTTTATATAAATGTTTCGAAATCATGGCACGTATGGAGATATAAAAAGCTCAAACTATTACAAAACACCGAGTGCCAGACTGGTCTCCTACTACATTGCAGTTGCATGTATATGCTGACTGCCCTAGACATTTGCCGACTGCAAAGTGAGCGTAAGAATTTACTATTACGTTGGTGACATACAAGTACAAGTATTGTAATAGCCACAATGACGTCTTTACTTCTCAACTTCCTCTTTCTATCTCTCTCTCTCTCTCTCCAAGAGTTGAAGATGCAAAATATACCGGAAGATGTACTAGCAACTCTCTGGTAGACATTAGAGGTGCCTCACACTGAGGGACCTGGGGCAACCCGAGCGAACTGTAAGGTCTGTAAGGTAAGGTCTCTCTCTCTCTCTCTCTCTCTCTCTCTCTCTCTCTCTCTCTCTCTCTCTCTCTCTCTATTTTTTTCTTTAAATCCAAACAGGGAATTAATGAAGACCCTTGCACCTTCTGTGGCAGGACTCGATCCCATAAACCAAGAGGTGTTCCTACAACGACTCGTTACGCACTTCATTATGAAGGCGAATGTAAGTTAAGTTCCGCTCATGCATACCACCGGTAGCAGACGTATTCTAATGGATGAGTTTATTTAGAACTAGAAAATTTGGTAATGTGGATGTTAAAGTTAGTAGGAAAAATGAACATGCGGAGGAGTATCTAATGGGCGGTGAAGAATTGAGATACACCACAAACGAAAATGGGTGTAATTTATGAATGTTTTCGTTGCAAATGGGAAGTGGAAGCACTTTTTTTCCAATAATAGGACATTTATAAATACACTTTGACATCCCCAGATGGCAGTCATAGCAACTAACCAAATCAAATGGCTCTTAATTGAGAGAGGAAAAAGAGCACTGAGGAAAGTTACAGGGTACCGAGGAGCAGGTGTCATATTACCACCAACTACTTATTGCCAAACTAAAACTGAAGTTAAAATCATTCAGGAAAAAAGATGTAGAGTATCTACTTAGGTTTGATGCAGTAAAGCTTCTGGAAGGTGATCATAACGAATCTCTTGCAATTTAATGTCTAAATAGATTCGTTATTGTAGAAACCACAATTGAGTGGCAACCAACAATTAATAATGAGGGCTGGTTCTGCAAGAAGAATGAACATCACTCTGCTGGAGAATGAGTACTAGGGTATGGGGATAACAAAACGGAAACCTTGGGTATCGGATGAAACCTCGGACACGACAATGTATTGACAAAAGCAAAAAGGTCCATGTTGACGCATTTTCGGGGAGGAGAGGAAGAAGAAGAAGTAGAACCTGGAAAGTTCTCGAGTCTAGATAGTAAAGTTAAACGAAGACCAACAAGAATTAGGAGAGAACACTTGTGCTAAATGGCTGATGATGTTGACAGGGACTGCCTTCGGTATTAGTTAAATGTCCGTGGGTAACATGACAAGGAAAAAAAAAACACCTGTCAGAAGGAGGGCTGTTAATAACTTGAAAAGAAGAAAGGCAACCCCGACCAGAATATTTTTGTGAGGTCTTATAGAACAGATGTGAGGGAGATCATTTGACTGATATACCACAACACATAACACATGCAAAAACATGCTTGAACTTATGTAAATAACCCCTGGCTTTTGTGCAAAAATTAAAGGTATGATTGTGAGAATGGCTAATTCCTTATAAGCAAAATTAGCGGGAGATGAATTACATTTTCAGATTGATTTTTTAAATCATACATAGCTATGTAGAGGGTTGGGGTTGCTGAATTCAAACCACGTCGATGGACGGATAGAATTCACCGGCACCACAACCTTCCTGTCCCAGAGACCTCTTGATCCGTGTTTGGGTTCATTGGCCTTCCTGCTAAGTTGTCATCACCCACCGACCTTCCGCCTGTTCCTCACTTTCGGGTAGGAGGTGCCTAGACACTGATTATATGTGTAAATGTTCTGTCTCCACGACATTGTGGCGCTTTGCACGACTTTGTCCCTTGCCTCTGTCTGATGCACACATTGATCGGTTAGGTGTTGTTTTTATATCTTTCATCGGAAAAACAGTGAATATGCGGTGAATTGTCTTGTACATAATACAAACCTATGTGTAACTTACGAAGTATTTACCAAACTCCGATTTGAAAGTTGAGTGAATGTATCTACTGGCTGAGACCCGGAAAACAGACGCCCATTGGGAAAACTCTTAAAATGGGATAACACAGTAAACTTGTATTTTCTACACCGTGTGTTTGTGTGATAATCCCAATCCAATCTGTAGAAGAATACAGTGTGTACTTTCATTTGCAAGTGCAATGGCTGAATTATACATATATACCTGCTGGAAATTTAACACTAAGTAACTATGATATAATTTTTGTCATTGGCGCCTTTCTTTACCAGAATCGATAGACGGTGATGGGTGCGAACACCCAGCGATGATTGCATGGAAATTGTGACACCACTTAAATGAATGCGTGACACTGACATTTGGAATGAACTGGCAACATTATGGGAAAAGAGGAAAGAAAGGGAAAATCCACGAAGTCGCCATTGACTGGTCCGCCTGCCTGCAAGTGACTCACCCACTTGGCAAATTCGGCGGGTATGCACGTCCGCTGGAATGCTGGCCCGTCATACCCAGGACCCACTCCTGGCCATCCCCAAGAGGCGTTGACTCCTCCAGCGCCCCCGACTTCTGGCTCGGACCAGTTTTCCACTGGGCGCGCTTCCTCGCTCGTGCCTGCCCCTCCCCAGAGACCCAGCCTCCCCCTCAGAGCCCTACTCTACCTTCCTATCTGGTCAAGGTTTGTTGCGGGGAAGGACCGCGTAGGAGGAGGACTCGGGGATTTACCTCATGACGACTCCCTTTTGACAAGCCCCACGGCGCGCGCTACTTCATATACGAGGGAATTTTCCTAGAAATACGCCATGGAAAGCGAATAGTAAACACAACACCAAAATCGGACATGAAAAGAGAGGAAGCCGACTCCGAATCGCCTATTATTGAAATTATATTACAGGGGATGTTGCTATATTGTTTTTAGAGCCAGAGGCCAGCGGGACAATCAACCCAGCGCCCCATTGTAGCCCAGGCCTGCCGTCGATTAATAACCCGGACACGTCCTTCGGTCGGTGATTGATGAAGAACAACAACTTGCTGATGAGGGTTGAATTACATAGGCTAATTAATGCAGCAAGCCTTAGTCAAATATTTTTGGAACTCTGGAGTGAGTTTAAATTTATTGTCGGCCATTTGTAACATTTATCATAGGCTCTTGAATTTAATATATGGACTTAAAAATGTATTGTGCATCGCCAGCTTGAAAGTATGTCCTACACACTGAAAATATATTTACAGTATTTATATAAACGTTTGGCCGGCAACACAAGCACGCACAATCATATATATATATATATATATATATATATATATATATATATATATATAGATATATATAATATACTAATTAATATATATATGTATATATATATATATAATATATATTAATTTTTTATTTTAACCTTGAATCCTGAAATAAGCAAATGTTAGTTAGTCGACTGGGGTGGTTTCCAGGATGAATTAGAGATAAGGGACTATCGAGAACCGGAAGATTAGTAAGTAGAAAAATCTCTGAAAGTGCACGGGGGAAATCTCTCTCTCTCTCTCTCTCTAATTCTACAATATTATATATATATATATATATATATATATATATATATATATTATATTGTGTGTGTTTGTGTAGACAACACAGTAGATCAAATTCAGCAGCCCTCGCCAAACGTTAGACGGTAAATATATTACCTTCGCCCTTCTGAATTTAAAAACAGTATAGGCAGAAATAACCGCCTCAGACTTGATCACACAAATTATGATATGAGCTTTATGACGCGATATATACTTTATACAATGAATCAAATCCTCTTATTGTTAGCACTCCTTCAGATTCTCGCGCCAGGGGAAATAGCCATCCTTTTAGAGAAACAGTGCAGTGAATAATGATTTGAATAATGATGCCGCTCCTACAAGGGAAGTAAGCCTTTTTAGCTGAACATTGCTGAGGTCTGCATGGCTGGGTTTCACGAAGGAAACAAAAAGGTGGTGCTGAAGAAACTTTCCAAAAATACTCCGACAAAAGACAACTCCGTTTGATCTGCATTAATATGCACACTGCAGAGAGCAGGCGATACTGCATGCATTTCTGCTATTCAGAGATCTTCTATTAATAACGAAGAGTCCGCATATGGACTGGTCAAACCTTGATAAGGCCTTTGAGATAGTCACCCTGCGGTAGTCCTGTTGCTTAGTCATATAATTGGAATAAATGGTGACCTCACTCAGGACAAAATGAATACTATGAATTGCTAAAACCTGGTATACCATATCACGGTGAATTTTGTGATTTGCAAAGCTTATGATATGTAAACGCTCACGGGTATATACATGGCTGCTTTCTCATCAGCATTCTGTTCCAACGCACCACTTTCATTTTATTCCTAACTTTCGTGGGCATATTCACCTTTGTAGTTATAACTAGTTAGGGTAGGTAACCCTCTGTCAAATATTTTCACTTGCAGATACAGTACCTGTTAATACTCGTATAGGCAAATGAACTTCATTGAAGTGAAAATTAACGGGGTAAAAGAATTATAAATCTATTTCTTGTCAAGAACTTGGAATGTGTTTTCTCCTGCTAACCTTGTAGTTTGAGCAAGCCACTCGCTTTATGTTTTTCCCCTTGAACAGTCATAGGGCAGCTCAGTGGACCACTAATGTTTTTGATTAGAGTAAAACAGGAAATGTCCGTCCCCACTAAAAAAAGTAGGGAGGGGCAAGATTTGAAGATTTACACCATTAAAAGGACCCCCAACCCTTCCCCCTTCCATAGCTTAAACTAGAATATATCCCGAGCTCCCCCACCCTATAATTATTTCTTAGATTAACTTTATGAGTTAAGAGGTCAGAGGTCGTCTTTCCTCATTGCTATAACGGCCGCATGGGGACTGCACGACTGTTTTCTAGAAAAACATACATGTCTTTGGAATGTAGATGAACCACTTGTTTATAAGGTCGATAGATATGACAGATGCCAGGTTGGAAATCTAGTAGCCTTATCAATAATCCTGATCCTGATGGAATTCGAAGGCTGATTCATTTTCTTCATGAAATAGGCACAGGATTTCGCATGACGTAAGGGAAACAACTTTCTTGTATGGAAGCCATGTTGGAAATGAAAATATACAAGCGACAATTAGGACGTGTCCAAAAATATGTACTGACTACAAAATTTGTGATTTGTTTTCTGAACTGCCAGGAAGACAAAACCACATTGAGATCTTGCATAAGTAGCTATGCAGTGGAACAGAAGAATACCTCGGACGTAGACAGTATCTGGGTAAAAAGAAGACACGTATCCATAAAATGAATGCTGGACTCTCAAAGATTCCATTGCTTTCTCAAATTAACCCCCAGATATGTGCCTTAGTATATACCTGTCGTATATATTTCATGGGGAAAACTCCAGAATTTCATCATTCATTCATTTGTATTATTCAGTTACATTAATGGTTTATCGTGAACAGAAATAAACCCAGCTTTAATATCAGAAAATTACGCGAAACTACACTGTAACCAAAACCTTGATTAGCTTAGTTGTCAGTTGGGAGTACGCTCTCTCTCTCTCTCTTCCGACAAAGAAAATGAATAAGGTGAATCTTGTGAATATCCTAATTGATGCATTAGGAAAAAGAATGCCAAAAGCATGCAAACTGTGTAAGGTTTGGTATAGCATAGTCAATCCACAAAACCTAATCAGAAAATGTGCTGCATGCAACATTCCGACCCATCCACAGTGTGCTGAGGTAATACAAGATTTGAGAAAAGATACAAGAATTTTTTGTTCAACATGTCTATCATGGATAGACAATGTTATCAAATCAAGATTGAATGTACAAATAGTTGAGGATGAAGAAGAAGAGAAGAGGAAGAAGAAGAAGAGGAAAACGGAAGAGAAGTAAACAAAAATGAAATGACAGAAAAAAATAAGGAAAACAAAGAACAAGATAAAAGTATGGATGCAGAGATACTCATTGATACTACATATGAGGCAATAAAGCAGCATACCTACGAAGAAATAAATTACGATATGACAACAGAAAAGCAAATCCCGAAGAGGCTCTACCCAGATCTACACAATGACGGGAAAGAGGAAAAAATAGACAAGAAAGACAAAATCTGCAACCTTTTGAAAAGAGGGAATTGCAGATTTGGAGAAAGATGTTACTACAAACATCCTAAGATATGTCAAAACTATGAAATATATGGTAAATGTGCATACTTAGATGGATATGGGGATGATTGCAGAGATCTGCATCCAAAAATATGTAAAACCTAAAAGAAGGAAAAGGATGTAAGTTCGACAAAAAATGCAAATATATTCACCCTGTAGCCATGAATCATAATCAAATAAATAACCAACCAAGTAATAAAATCCAAAATAAGAAAGAAACAAAATTTAAAAAGAGAGAAATCAAGAAAGATCAGGTAAAAGAGAAAGCCCCAAAACCCCCACCAATGAGATATGCAGAGGTGTCAGCAAAAAATTTCAAAGCATCAGCTCCGAAATTCTACTCAAGAGATAATAACTGTATTTATTATGCAAGAGGATATTGCAGAAACGGAGAAAATTGCAGATTCAGACACAAAATGAATAATTATGATGAAGGAAGATCAAATATTATGGAAAAGTTGGATTTTTAATGTCAGAATTTCTGGAAATGAAAAAAAGAACAACATACCAGAACAGGAAAGAGACATGGGAAAA
The DNA here is from genome assembly GCF_015104395.2 of Macrobrachium nipponense. Classification (NCBI taxonomy): domain Eukaryota; kingdom Metazoa; phylum Arthropoda; class Malacostraca; order Decapoda; family Palaemonidae; genus Macrobrachium; species Macrobrachium nipponense. The sequence goes on along the minus strand of NC_087212.1, from coordinate 62,877,988 downwards.
TCCTTATTACTACCATTATTAAATGAAGGAGAAAACACGCAAACCATCATAGTGATGAATGCGCAGGGTTTAGTTACGAGTAACTCAAAAAGAAAATAGAGTACTTAGAAGAACTAACCCAAAATGAAAAGAAAATAGATATAATGAATATAAGTGAAACCAGGTATTCCCAGAGACTGGGAATGATGATCAAATAAAAGGGTTCCAAACTTATAGATCAGATAGAAAAAATAGGAATCAAGGGGGAACCGCAATATATGGGAAAGACAAAAAACAAGGAAAATATATGAGAAATAGTAACTCAGAATGTGAACTAATAGCGGTAGAATTTGAATCTGAAAAATTGGATGAACATAGTAATATATAGACCTCCTAATACTAAAGAGTTTGACTTAATAATTGAAAAATTGGATGATATATGTAGAAATCACAAGGACTGGGACTATTCTCCTATCTGGTGACTTCAACTTTCCTTTCGTAGAATGGAAAGAACGAATAGGAGATTGTGGTTGTACTTATACATATAAAAAAGAGAGTAATAGTAGTGCAGAAGATAAGAGGCAATTCGAAAAGCTATTAGATATGCTACTAGAATACAACATTCAACAAATAAATCACCTGCCAACAAGAAAGGAAAATACTTTAGACCTAGTATTTGTGAACGAGATGAATTATGTTAAAGAAATAATAGTTTATAATGCGAGTATTTCAGACCATAATGTCATAGAATTAACAGTTCATTCCAAAGCAAGTGAAAATAGAGATAAGCAAGAAATGAAAAAGTGGGAAGGATATGGAAAATACAAACTTCTACAGTAAAAATATAAAAGTGGTCAGAAATTAATGAAGAATTAAACAAAGATTGGGATAACATTTTCGTAAGTGATGACATAAGGGTAAATACGGAGATATTATATAAAAAATATTGAGAAAATAGTGGAAAATATTATACCGAAGAAGAAAAGTAAACATCATTCATGCATACCAAGAGACAGAAGGATCTTGTTCCAGAAAATCAGAAAGTGGAAAAAAAGGTCTTGCAAAAGAAAAAAAATGCATGGAAAGTTATAGAACTAAAAAGTAAGATAGAAAATGCAGAACAAAAGATTATACAATCAAAAGAAAATGAAAAACGGGACTTGGAAGAAAAAACCCTATTAAATATCAAGCAAAACCCCAAAACTATTATACTCCATATGCGAAAGAAGATGAATAAAAGAAGAATAGAAATTAGGCCCTCTGAGAATTGAAGGGGAGATTAACGAATGAAAAAAAAAGAAATTTGCAACATACTGGCAGAACGATATAAGAGAGAATTCACCCCTAGAATAGATAATGAAGATAATGATATAGAAAGTAAGGGGAAGAAAATAGTGAATATTTAGCTGACATAGAAATTAATGAAGCTGATATTGTGCAGGCAATTAATGAAATTAAAAAATGGAGCTGCTGCAGGGCCGGATGGAGTCCCTGCTATTTTGTTAAAGAAAGTAGTTCATTCTATCGCAAAGCCACTTGCAATATTATTAAGACAAAGTGTAGATACAGGCAAGATTTATGATGAGCACAAATTAGCATATATCACCCCTACTTTCAAAAAGTGGATCAAGACTAGAGGCAAGTAATTATAGGCCCTGTGAGTCTAACATCACATATTATGAAAGTGTATGAAAGGGTAATGAAGAAAAATATTATGAAACACATTTAATAAAAAATAATTTGTTTAATATAGGACAACACGGTTTCGTACCCGCCCGGAAAAAGTACACAAACCCAACTGTTAGTCCACCGTGAGAACATATTCAAAAAGAAAAATATTAAAAAGCGGAAATGAAACAGATGTGGTTTATCTAGACTTTGCAAAAGCTTTTGACAAAGTAGACCATAATATATTAGCAAAGAAAATTAGAAAACACAATATCGTAGATAAAGTAGGAAGATGGTTAAAAGAATTTTTACACAACAGAAAACAGATAGTTATTGCAAACGATGAGAAATCGGATGAAACCAAGGTAATATCCGGTGTGCCACAAGATACGGTGCTAGCTGCAATATTGTTTGTTATTATGATTGAAGACATAGACAGTAATGTTAAGGATTCGGTAGTGAGTAGTTTCGCTGATGACACAAGAATAAGTAGAGAAATTACTTGTGATGAAGATAGGAACGCTCTACAAAGAGACCTTAACAAAGTATATGACTGGGCAGAGGTAAATAGGATGGTATTTAACTCTGATAAATTTGAATCAATAAATTATGGAGACAGAGAAGGAAAGCTATATGCATATAGGGGACCTAATAATGAGACAATCACAAATAAGGAAGCAGTTAAAGACCTTGGTGTGATGATGAATAGGAACATGTTATGCAATGATCAAATAGCAATTCTGTTGGCAAAATGTAAAGCAAAAATGGGAATGTTGTTACGGCACTTCAAAACAAGAAAAGCTGAACACATGATTATGCTTTATAAAACATATGTTCGTAGTCCACTTGAATATTGCAATATGATATGGTACCCACACTATCAAAAGGATATTGCACAAATAGAGAGTGTACAAAGGTCCTTTACAGCTAGAATAGAAGAAGTTAAGGACCTAGACTACTGGGAAAGACTACAATCCTTAAAATTATATAGTCTAGAAAGGAGAAGAGAACGCTACATGATAATTCAGGCATGGAAACAGATAGAGAAGGAATAACAGAAATATCATGGAACTAAAAATATCAGAAAGAGCAAGCAGAGGTAGATTAATAGTGCCCAAAACTATACCAGGAAAAAATAAGGAAAGCACACAGACATTAATCCACTAAGCACCAGCATCGATAATGCAGCGTCTATTCAATGCGTTGCCAGCTCATCTGAGGAATATATCAGGAGTGAGCGTAGATGTGTTTAAGAATAAGCTCGACAAATATCTAAACTGCATCCCAGACCATCCAAGATTGGAAGATGCAAAATATACCGGAAGATGTACTAGCAACTCTCTGGTAGACATTAGAGGCGCCTCACACTGAGGGACCTGGGGCAACCCGAACGAACTGTAAGGTCTGTAAGGTAAGGTCTCTCTCTCTCTCCCCTCTTGATTTGAGACTGCCTTGACGAAGTTATGCATTTTCAGCTGACTAGGAGAAATATCTCCCAGTTCGAATCCAAAAGTCTCAATTTTCCTCTTACTTAAATTTGTTTCCTCTCTTCTACTATCTTTAACTCAGTTGCTCAACCTAGCTGTCCCCCCCTTCTTCACTAAAACCTTCTTACGGGTTGGGCAGGGGCTGGGCTCTTGTGCATTGGCTCTTTCTTGATCCAAATGGCAGAGACTGTAGAGGTTTGGTCCGCCTCTCGAGTATGTTTGGACCCTGAGGATGTTGATATGATTTCATAGCAATATCCATCGGGCGGAACTACTATGGGGGACTTGCCTGCGGAATCCGGGAGGTATAGTCTCTACGGTAGGACTCTCGGCATTCTTTCCGGTGTGCCCTCTATTGTAACATGAATGGGGATGATTGCATACTAGTTATGCCCTCAGTCCTATCAAGCAGGTTTTGCTTACACTTGAGCCACTCATGTTATGGTAGAGCTATCCCTTCGGGGTAGGGTAGGGAGTGGACATATGGGAGTCAGTCTCTGCTGAGTGTCTTTTGGTGAGAGAGGGGGGTTGGTGCGGGGGGCCTGGTTTTCTGCCTGATTTGCAGTAGGTTTTCAAATTTCTGCTTAAGGATTAATGAATAACGAACCCCCTATGATAAACTCCCCCGGACAATGCGACCTCCTGACACTACCCTCCTCTTCGACCTCTGGCACGGACAAGGACAATCCTATAGAAAATTCAATTGTACAGAAGACGACCCATGGCAAGACCTTGAATGTGGCTATGGAAAGTTCTAGTAGTGGTGAGAGAATCCTTTATGTTGATTCTCTCTCCTCAGATTTAAATTGTGTTGCATTTATGGAAATGTTTGGAAGATATGGTGAAATTAAAGTTATTAAGTATTGTGAAACTGAAGATTTTGCATATTGGAGGGTTTGGATTGAGTTTACTACTCATAAGAATGCCGTGAATGCTTTCAAGTGTTCACATAAGGAAAAATTAAAGTGTGTATTAATTCATAAAATGCCCCAGAATATTGAAGTAGATTCCTTTTATCCAGCTAGAGTCAGTCAGGAAACTTCAGATGGGAAATGTAAGGTGAGGACACCTCTACCTGCCTAGGTGGCTGATTGTTTCAACAAAAATCGAACTTTTGTAATCTTTTTCACTTCAGGAAACATTTAAGAACATTGGTAGGAACAATGACCAACTCAGATATTACTAGATTTGGAAAGAACAGCTTTTGGTTCATGCAAAGTCTTATAGACAAGGCCACATGATCTCTAAACTGAAAAATACTAATATGATAAAAGAGGTCAAACCACACTATAGTTTTAGTTATGCTAAGGGAGTGGTTTTCAGTCAAGACCTATATGAACTGTCTGATGAGGAATTGCTGGAAATGTGTGATGATAAAGTGTGGAAGATTTTCAAGGTTCCAAGGTCAAGAATGGTTATTTTCACTTTCACTAATGATGAAGTTCCTGAATATGTACTATGTTGAGGAAGAGAGATTTCATGTTAGACCTTTTAAGCATAGACCACTCCAATGCTTCATATGTTTTGGATATGGCCACTCGTCAAAGGTGTGTACTCGAAACCAGTTATGTGCTGCCTGCTCTTTACAAAAGCATGAAGGCGAATGTTCTAATCCAATATTATGTATAAATTGTAAGGGAAATCATAATGCAAGGCATAAGGAATGTGAGTCATTTAAAAAAGAAGTGGCAGCCGTAGAGAAAGCTCATGCTGAACATCTAAGTATTGGCCTGGCAAAAAGACTTTTGTTCCCAAGACCTCAATATAGTGATGTAGTGAAAATTGGAAAATCGAATAAAAATGATCAAACTAGGATGCCACTCAAAGCCAAAGCTTCAGCTATCCCCTTCTGAGCTCGAAGTTCATTCAGCATCTCCGCCTTCATCCAAGAAGGCTCCTTTGTCCCCTCCCGATGGGCCTCCTCTGGGCTTCTGGGAGGTCTCTCGGGCTTCTGATGTAGAAGCCTCACAGGCAGCTTCACTGCCTGATCTGGGTATGTCCCAGAATGTCACCTTGATCAGTGCACCTCATAAGGCTCAGGTGCATGCTGCAGAGACGGTGCCTCTTAGAAATAAGAGACCCCGCACTCCTTCATCATCTCCACCTATATCCCCACACCATAGTAGGGTTCCCAAGAGAGGAAATAGCAGGTCTCTTGAGGATCTGCCAAGTTCTTCTATGAAACAAAGACCAAGACCAAGTCTTTCCAGACAGCCCAATCCAAGTCCAAAAAGTAAAAAAAAAAAAAAAAAAAAAAAAATCTAATAGTAAATAATGGCTCTATGTCAGTGGAACATAAGAGGTTTCCATTCAAACAGAGAACAGGTCCGGGTCCTTTTCAAGGAGCATAATTTAGCTGCCCTTTGTTTGCAAGAGACTAAACTTGGTAATGTTTCTCCTAACTGTGGACAGAACTTTATTTTTCACAGATCTCCACCACCTGTAGGTGAACGTTCTCATGGTGGTACATGTATTATTGCGGCCAAGTCATTACCACAAAAAGTTATCAAATTAGACTCCATACTGCAAGCTTGTGCAACACAGATTTTCATCAATAAATGGGTCACTCTGTGCTCTCTTTATCTAGAACCTGGCCTAGAAACTCGATTGGTGGACAGAGCTGGCAATCCAAGACAATTAGAGGTTGAAGATTTGCAATCACTTTTAGACCAACTACCTCAGCCTTTCATTCTGATGGGGGATTTTAATGCAAAACATACTTTGTGGGGGGAAGGTAGGTGTGATCACCGTGGACTTATAATTGAAAGATTAATAGATTGCAATGATGTAGTTTTAATGAACAAACGGTTCTCCTACAAGGTTTGATGTAGCCCATAACTCTAGTTCAGCAATTGATCTTACAATATGTTCGTCGTCATTACGATTAGACTATAATGTGGTCAGTGGATGAAAATCTCTATGGAAGCGACCACTATCCCATCCATCTTAAGTATGTACAAAATATACCCTCCCCATCTTTACCCAAGTGGAAGATAAAGGAGGCAGATTGGCAGCTGTATGAAAAATCTACCCAAGTCAATCGTAAGGCCAATGAATTTCCTTGCCCCTCAGCTGCCTACGAATATCTTGCTAGTATAATGATTGGAGGGGCAATGATGTCAATTCCTAAAACATCAGGGAAACCCCGTCGTCCACTGGTACCTTGGTGGAATAGTAAATGTGCCTTGAGTAGGAAAATTGCAAGAGCCAGTTACAAGCGATATCGAAGGCGTCCTTCTTAGTTAATAGAATAATATACAAGAGAAACCTCGCCAAACAAAAGCAAGTCTTTAAAGAAGCAAGGAGGGAATCCTTCATCAAGTACATATCAGAATTAAAGTATAACTCGCCACTTTCTCTGGTTTGGGATAGAATCCGTAAATTACTAGGGAAATTTTTTTTCCCCTTCCCCTTTACCGATTTTGAAAATCAACTTGGTAGTTATATCGGATGCAAGAGAGGTGGCAGAGGCTTTTGCTCGGCACTTTTTTCCAGCATTTCAAGCACCCCAGTCACTACTCCCCTGAATTTCGCAATATTAGAAACATGACTATAGTTAATCCGCCTGTTTGTTCTAACTCTGAGGCATATAACTTTCCATTTAGTATAGTCGAATTCGAATATGCCTTATCTTTGTCCTCTCCAAACATCACCTGGAGAAGATGATATTTATTTATGCCATGATTTCTCATTTACCTCTGGAGTCAAAAAAATTCTTTGTCGATGTTTTTAAACGAATTGGCTGGTGTTCAGGGACTTCATTACAAGGTTGTGGAAAAAACTTCTGTTTTTTTTCATACGTTTCCTTTTTTAAAAACCCGGGAAGGACCCTAGTTCATTCCCAAAAGTTATAGGCCTATTGCCTCTTACCAGCTGTGTCTTCAAGATTTACTAACGAATGGTGAATTTTCTGTCTGATATGGTTATTAGAAACAAAGAGCCTGTTGTCGAAGAGGCAATTTGGCTTCCGCAAGAATCGTAGTACTTTGGATCCCTTATTATGTCTCACACGTGAGATTCAGAATGCTTTTGCTGTCCAAAATCAAACCATTGCAGTGTTCTTTGATCTGGAAAAAGCGTTTGATACTACCTGGAGGGCAGGTATTTTAATGCAGCTGGTTGAATGGCGTATTGGTGGCAATATGTTTAATTTTGCCAAAGACTTTCCTGTTGACCGGTACCTTAAAGTTAGAATTGGGTCTACCTTCTCATCAGAGTATCTCAGGAAGAAAGGCATTCCACAGGGGAGTGTGCTTAGTCCAACCTTTTTTAATATTGCCATTAACGGTTTACTTGAACATCTCCCTGTTGAGTAACTGGTCAAGCATTCGCGGATGATATGTTATTTTGTGTAGTAGAGCTACTGCAGTTGAAGCTTGTACTAAAATTCAGATTGCAATTAATGCTGCTACTGCTTGGGCTAATAGTAAAGGTTTCAAATTTTCTGCTGAGAAAACTAAAGCTATACGTTTTTGTAGAACACGTAGAAGGGAAGAGATTCCAACCTTATTTTTAGAAGGTTCTATTTTGTTGTATGAAGATGAAGTCAAATATTTAGGAATTATTTTTGACAAAAAATTGACTTTTGCTGAACATATAAATGAGACTGCAGTTAATGTTAAACAACGGTGCAATATTCTTAAAGTTGTTAGTAACCTGAATTTTGGAGCTGACCGTACTACTTTATTAAGAATTTATCAGGCCCTATGCTTGAGTAAGATTGATTATGGATCTCAGATTTATGGCTCGGCATGTAAGACCTTGTTAGGCAAGCTGGATGTAGTACACAATATGGCATTGCGTATTTGTACAGGTGCTTTTAAAACTTCTCCTGTTGAGAGCCTTTATGTAGATTCTGGTTTTCCTCCTCTCTTCATTCGGAGGGAGGAACAGGGTCTCCGATATTTGTCACGAGCACTAACCTCTCAGTCTAATTCCAAATTTTAAGTATATAAAACATCCTGTTGACAGAGCACCAACTAAACCTACATTACCTAAGCCCCTTGAAGTTAGATTAAACATCAGTGGGCGAGAGAGGTAGGCCTTATTCCTCCACTGGTTATGGAAACAACATTTTCTAAATTCCCTCCATGGTGTAGGCCTCCTTTAGATATTTGCCAAATTAGAGACAACAAAAAGATCAGCTCAAGTGTTCAGCTTAAAAGTAGCTTCTTGGCCCATGTTTCTGAGCATAGTAACTCGATTGCTGTATATACAGATGGGTCAAAATCAGCAAATGGAGTTGGATGTTCTGTCATCATCGGTGAGAGAACAATTAAAAAAAGCCTCCCTATTAACTTCTCAATTTTTAATGCTGAGATTTATGCTATTTTTAGTGTTTTAAAATTTATTTTTAGTACAGGTAGCACTGGGGACTCATATTATTTATTGTGATTCCCAGAGTTCTCTATCTGCACTACAGAAGTTGATGCCATCTAATCAACTCATTCAAGAGGTGCAGGATTGGCTGGTCCTCCTGCATTCTCGAAAACACATCAGTGTGAAGTTTTGTTGGGTTCCCTCGCATGTGGAATTCGTGGTAATGAGCTGGCTGATACAGCCGCTAAGCAGGCAGCTTCCTCCCGGGCTTCCCACTCTGTGAGGGTTCCCTGTGAAGATTTTAAAACTTTTTATTAAATCATTTTGTAGGACTAAGTGGCAGAATCACTGGTCCAACTTGAATAGTAATTTAAAGCTGAAATTGATCAGACCTTCTGTTCATCCCTGGTCCCCTTCTGTTGGGATGGATAGAAGATCTAGTATAGTTTTAACACGCCTGCGTATAGGGCATACTTTTTTAACTCACCGGTATCTTTTAACTAGTGGAGCAGAGAGGCAGGTTCCTCAATGCTCCAATTGTAATGTTGCATTACAGTGAGGCATATATTTGTTGACTGTCCTCTTTATTTTAATCATAGACGTCGGTTTGGTTTCACCAACAAACCTTTGTCAGATATTTTAGGAAGAGGGTGCTCCCACAGAGGAGATTTTTAAATTTCTTAAGGAAATCCATTTGTTTTATGATATTTAATTGAGTATTTTAATTTGAATTTGGTTTTAATCATTTGATTTAATTATATAAGTGTATCTTCTATTAGTAAATATATCCCGTTGATATATATGCGCTGAATGGCCTTTGGCTCCGGCGCGTGGCAAATGGCCACAAATTTTATAAATTCAATTTTCTTCTCTCCCTCTTCTCTCTCTCTCGTCTCTCTATCTCTCTCTCTCTCTCTCGTCTCTCTCTCTCCACCTCTCTCCTCTCTCTCTCTCTCTCTCTCTCTCTCTCTCTCTCTCCCCTCAAAAAATCAACAGTTTGGCCCTCTTCAAGTGGGATTTCCCTGACAAAGTTCCTAATTGATTATAAAGCTATGCTACAGTTTTTTCAAATGATGCTCAAATAATCTGTTTGGAAAATATTCAAAGCATACGCTATCGTTTACTTATTACAACTTATAGATGAGGGAATGCTCACCTTTTTATAAACAGTAAGTACTAACAACACTTATACCATATTCAAAACCCGTATTGATATGAAAGTTCACCAACCTGTTGCAATGCATACTCCAGAGATAGAAGAATTACTTGGGAAGCTGTGGTTGTCAGAAAAGCATATATTAAGTATCCCTCGTGACATCTCACTTCTGATCTTGTTTCCTCGAGAATTCTGGTTCCATGGAAAATCTTCACACAAGTGATTAATTTTTAAAATTCATCAACTTAACTTATGACCTAAGCTGACCCTCCAATAATACAGAGGCATAGATAAGATAAGGTAGAAAAAAAAGCACAGGTCATGTTGAGGTAATCTGGTCCACCCACAGATAGTCTACCTGTTGCTTTTTATATTAAAACGGGACATTTTTCATGAATGAAAAGATACAGAGGTCCCAGCAAAAAGTACCATCATAATTAAAGGATAAATTTGAGACTGTAAAGATCTACATCAGCTACGAAATACTACTTCATACCTCATAACAATTTCCTGAGCTATAAGAGCTCATTACTTGAAATTCCACTCCCAAGGTACATGGAATTTGAAAACAGGTTTTTTTTTTTATCATACCCCAAAACCTTTACACACAATGCAACAGCAGGAATATTAATAGTTTTCTTATTGTTACTAAACGTAACTTCATAAACACCCATTTGAGGTGGTAAAGTCTTCACAATTTGTTTGTAATTACTCAAGATACTATGTCTGCAAAATGTCCCAGATAGTTATTAAATATTAGACCTTTCTGGAATCTAAGGCTATTTGGCTCGCCGCGTCTTTTACATTCATGCTGTCTGGGGAGCTTAACCCCATACAACAATCGCCCGCAGAGTTGTAGATTGGAAGATATAGTTGCTAGTGTCTTTCGACATCACAGATTCCTCCATACCAGATTCTGGGCCCCCCGTCGTGTCTTCAGAGAACTTGTTAGCATGATTTTGGAGCTCTCAGGCGCTGGACACAATACTTGCAAGTTCTCCTTTTCATCTGTTGATTTAGTGATTCAAATGAAATCAGTGGCCGGTTCTCGTCCTGTTGTATAGATTAAAAGTTCGTGAAATATTTGCGTCATTAGCATATTCATTTAGTGAGTTATTAGCAAAGTTGACATACTCAACAACGTGATTTACATGCAGGATTAATATAGTGTATCTAGCAATTGATCTATGAATTTACGTGATCGTCCGGGCTGAATTATTTCCCATAGTTTACATTACTCCATGTATGTTTGGTTTGGATGTATTCTTGTGTATTTTATGTGGTTAGTGCTTGTTTTATAGTATCATTAACGTCCTTGTTTTTTTTTTTTGTTTTTTTTTTTTTTCCTCGGCTATGCGAATATGGATTATGAAAATTATACTTTCCTAAGTAGATCAAAGTGTCATGCTTCGTGTGAGATCCCCAGTTTCGTGTGAAAAAAGGTGATGAGGCACGTGTTGGAAAACTTGCGAAAGCTCCTGTTTGTGCCATCTCGATTATACTCATATGTACACATGTATATGTACGTATATATGTGTGCTTGTGTGCGTGTGTAGAGAGAGAGAGAGAGAGAGAGAGAGAGAGAGAGAGAGAGAGATATGAATATGACTAGATCCTTCCATTAATAGAAATAATGATAGAAAGAAAATAATCTCATTAGAAAGAAAATAATCTAATTTCTACTTATTATTCTCTCAGGAGAATGTGTGTTTAGATGTGAAGAGAAAAATTGCAAGACGAATGAAACAGAAATTGTACACAGAATATCGTGGCACACAGAATAAATGATGACTTGAAGAAGAACTTAGTAAGAGCAATGAAGAAAGTCATAGCATTTTGATCATTCGAAATCTGCTTCATCAGAGTGAAAACTGTAGTATTAAACTCGGAAACAATTATTATCCACCATATCACATATAAGTAGGTTACTTTATAATAGATCGAAAAAGTAATGGCATTATCGAGAAAGAGCAGATTACTCTTGACGTCAGGCCAGGTTTACCGGTTTCAGATCACAGCGTAGAAATAACTGTAAAGTCCTCAATGCGGGGAACTACCCATTCTATTTTAGCCAGCGTATTGATATTCTGAAATTAAGTTCGTCTTCAAGGCAGTTCTCCGCATACATATTTTCACCTGCTATGTTTCATTTGCACGTGTATATGTTTAAGGTCAAAGAATCCGGATTGATTTTGTTTGCTCTAGTACTTCATTCAAAACTAGTAAATAAATAGGTCTGCCAAGTGTTGTCGAGCTACCATTTCACACCTTCAGAGTTTATTTGCTAGGTGTTTTTCATTCTTGTTATGATTGGAAGATGTAGACGCGATTGGGTGCACGGTTTCTCTGTCACTTATTGTAATCAGTGTCGTCATTATTAAACTTACAGAATTCATTAGTATCAGATACTCATCTGTGAAATTTGAATGACACTTTCTATATAATGATCTGTTGACGAGTACTTTGCGCTATAGTTGGCAGGCTTCCAATGACGATATGTTTACGTGACATTTTATGTCAGGGGAATCTCAGACATCGTTTAACTTCATATTGTGACTGCCATGCCAGTATGTTCTCAGTTCATGATGCCTTGTGTTTGAAAATGAGCCAAGTTATGGCATCTAGCGTCTCTTGACCTAGTATTTCTTCTCTATGGTTCAAATAATGAGGTCATTGAAGAACATTGAATGAGTGATTGAATCTAGAATCAAGTGTTTTCGTTTGGTAAACAAGCACGCACCATCTCCAGATATGAATGCCACGACCTGCATCAGAATGGCGTTCATTACTGCTAATGGCTGAGCGACGGAGAATGCTACGAAAGTTGTAGTTCTTGTGGGCCCGCGAAGGAAGAAACGGCGTCATTTCCTCCCGTAGAGAAGCGATCTGGTTCCCATGTTGCTAGGTGTACCTACTCGTATGTATGTATACATATGTGCGCCTGGAGAAGGAGGCGGTGAAGGTGGAGGGTGTGGTTCGGAAGAACCATTCGCTGGTTCACCATATGGGTGGTGTGGGGGCGGACAACTGTTATAATAATAATAATGAGGTGAAAGTGGAATTCTGTTATGGATGTCTGCAGGAGTATATACGTACTATTCGCTCCACCTACGCCGTGTTCACCCTAACCTTGCTGCCTCTCTCCCTCCCTCCTTCCTTCCCTTCTCTTCATCATCAACCCCTGTACGTGGACAGCTCAGCACATGTACTAGTGTCAGCCATCGCAGCCTTCTCTTATTTTCAATATATGTTCCATGCTAAGTAATGCAACCTTATCCAAAGGAGGCCTAGAATGCTGAGTGTTTCATCAGCAAAAAAAAAAAAAAAAAAAAAAAAAAAAAAAAAAAAAAAAAAAAAAAAAAAAAAAAAAAAAAAAGGCCAGGGAGTTTGCTAAAGCATCTATGAAAAGCAATCTCCAAGCATTTGATGGAAGTAGATACATTGATACTTATCAATTGATGTCATAAAAACTCTGTTTAAGGCCTGTGTGCGTTGGTTCTCCGGCTCAAATGGCTTTATGAAGTGACTTCGAAATGATGTTAGCTTTCTCTCGATTCTTCCGTTTATATTCGACTCCTCGCGAACTTCAGCAGATTAGAAATATTTATATATATATATATATATATATATATATATAATATATATATATATATATATATATACACACGCATTGAGCGACAAATGTCCTTTAATATCTAATTCGCTCTACCTTCGGTTAACATATATGAAAATATATTAATTCCGAGGTAGAGCGAATTAGATATCAAAGGACATTCGTAGCTTAATGTGTATATATGAATCACGGTGATGTGATAAGACTCGTGTGTGTGTGTGTGTATATATATATATATATATATATATATATATATATATATATATATATAGTATATATATAATATATATTTGTGTATATATATACACACAAAATCGTTATCTGGATATATGTCTCTCTCTCTCTCTCTCCTCTCTCTCTCTCTCTCTCATCTTATTAATATATATATATATATATATATATATATATATATTATATCTATATATATATTATATGTACAATAAAATGGAGCATTCAAAAGTTCCTAGGCCTCATAAGCATATATATTGCAAATCTGTCGACAGTCTTTCCATTATTATAAAGTGATATATTCATATATGTGTTTATTTACTTTTGGGTATCTTTTATATGCGGAATTTTGAAAAAGTGGAATCAATTTTTTCCTTTGCCGTAGTTATTAAGTAGGTTTACAATCGAACAACCCTCCCCCTCGTAACAATTACTATCAATTTCCGTCTCGGCGCTGAATGACCACATAGGTCCCCGTGCTTGGCCTCCGGCTAAAAATTTGTATTCAATTCAGTTCAATTCTAAAAAATATTTTCATGCATTTTCTAATCCTCAATAATGTCCTCAAGTTAATAGGTGTTGCAGCGAAGCGAGAGGACGGACATATCATTGTTAGTGTTTAGGCCTCAATTCGCATTCGGTTACTTTCCAGGGTTTCACCGTTAATGGATTTCATTCGTTTGAATGATTCCAAGCCAGTATTCATTAAGAACGACTTTTAATATCATTGCTAATGTGATTCGCAGACAAGTAAAATCGATTGAATTTTCAGGGCTGCTCTAGCCCAAATACTTGGCAGATTTTCCCCTAATTTCGATCAAGTTGAACCATTACACTGGACTTCATGCAAATGGTGAACGAAAATTTCCATAACTAAGTTGATTCTGTGAGATAATCTTCGTCGAACCATTTTTTCTTGTAAGTAAATGGAAATTGAACCGAAGTTAATTCAGATAATATTATTTGTAGACTAGCATCGATTCGTAGGTTTTCAATGTCGTTTTAAGCGAGGTATTGACAGGTGTTTGTTTTGGATGTTTGTTATTTTTCAAGAGAGAGAGAGAGAGAGAGAGAGAGAGAGAGAGAGAGAGAGAGAGAGAGGAGGGGGGCTAGGGTAGGAGGAACTAGTCTTTAAACAATTAAGGAAAAATGTTCGTAGCTTTATACTCAATCATGAGAGAGAGAGAGGAGAGAGAGAGAGAGAGAGAGAGAGAGAGAGAGACGAGAAGAGAAAAGAGATAATTTAGTGCGTAAACTCCTGTCAGCAAAGAGAGCAGATGTTGCCAAGTAAGTCAGTGGTGAGATAACACTCGCTCTCCTCCCAGGAATGTCTCGACAGTAGTCTTATCAGCCGAAGAAAAA
>NC_087212.1:62850676-62860676 GCF_015104395.2 Macrobrachium nipponense | reverse complement strand
ACGCATTTCCTTCTGAGGAGTGTGAGCGCATTCAAAATGTGCCAGAAATGGCATGTCACACCCAGGAGGTGAGGGATGTGGGTGTCACGGGGGTGAGAGAACCCATGGGTGAGTTTTGGAGTGGATTTTCAGCCACGGTCGGTCACCCAGCCACATCGGGGCCTGTTACATAACTTCTCTCGAAGTCGGAAGTGTCATGTCACGCCAAATGAGCATTGCAGGAACTAAAGCGCTTCGTTCAGCATGACACTGTTCCAGTGCCTGCAGTTCGTCGTCATGTGACGATTATAGTCGGATACAGAATTAGTGAAAGGTCTTCTGCATTCGTGTCACAAGGAAAGCCCCCCATTTAACATGATTTGTTATTTGAACTAACCCTTTTCTTCTGTGTTGCTTCCGCTTCATTAATTTACTTGACTTTCCTTCGTTTCCTGGCACGGCTTCAGCCATTTTCTTATCTAAGGAAAACTCGCTTCATTTCCGATTAGTGAGATTAGTTGTCACGAAGAAATTCATCTGTTTTCCTGCTGATCCTCCAACGTTTCAGTTTATGACTACTGTGCTTTAGACGTGTTGAGAAAGAGTACGTCTTTACACACTCTCTCTCTCTCTCTCTCTCTCTCTCTCTCTCTCTCTCTCTCTCTCTCTCTGTTTCCTAGGTTCCGTTGTCGTAGTTGCATTGTTGATACAGAAGAGCTTTGTCTATTTCCTTTAGACTTCTTAGTCAGTCCCACAGAGAAACTTGTCCACGAAAGCCAAGTCTACACAGTTCTCAGATTATCTTCTTAATTTGTCGTAGAACTGGACACAGTTTTGATACTATTCTGTGTAAGTGTTTTGTGGAAAAGAGAAGGTTTTCTGTGCCTGCTTATTTTCATTTAATCAAGTTTTCAGGCAGGGTCCATTTGTTATTCCTGTGGCACCCCTTCGTTTATATTTGTTATATGTAGAGTCGTCAGTTGGATACCTTACACCCTTTGCCACTTATTGTCCCATCTATGTAAAAGTCACCTCCCCTGACTAATTGTTAATGAAACACGAATGTACATAATGAGATATTCGCATGAGTAAATTATACAGTTTACGCATAGATAAACTGGTATATACGCATGTTTCTCTTTCAAGGTAAATATGTACTTCCTCAAAAATAAAAAAAAAAAATAAAAAAATCTTTTGTGTTTCATGAAATCAAATCCAAATCCTGTCTTTACTTGGAACAATATCAGCAGAGTCTATGTATGCGTTGAGGGAAAGAGGCCTTTTCTCTTGGAAATTTTATTCATGGCCTTAGAGTGCCGCCCGAGACCCGGTTATAAAAGTGCTAACAAGGCGGGCTCTGTAATAAAAAAATTCTCGAATGAAATGGTTATTTATGAGAGCGAAGGAAGCAGAACTCGAGTCTTAATGTACCTTTTTTTTCTTCTTTTTTTTTTTTTACACACGGATTTTATAGATTTGGCAACATTACAGCTTTTAGACGCCAAACAGAAGTACGAGTACTTGTCATTTTGTAGCCTCCTTTAGAGTACAGGGTGACGAATATTCTCTCTTGCTCTCTCCCCGTCATTGTAGGATGATAAAGGCTTTGAAATTATTTTGAATATTTATAGATTATTGTTATCTAGTACGCAAAATATTTAGCTCTTTATGCTATATTTTACTTTGTCATTGCATTAGGAGAGCAACAGACTCCAGTTAATGATATACCGACAAACATTAGCAATAATAACGTATGATTTTTCGAAGATTGCATCGCTCAGTTTGTATCTCATTCCTCATTATTCCAGGCAGTCGTTGTTCTTAATAGAATTCCGTGGATTCTGTCACGCCTTAGGACTTGGCTGTACATATACTGGCGTTATAATTCGTTCCTGTCTCACACGCATATATATATATATATGTGTGTATATATATATATATATATATATATTATATATATATATATAGAGGAGAGAGAGAGAGAGAGAGAGAGAGAGAGAGGAGAGAGAGAGAGAGAGAAGAAGTGAGCGAATGCCACAGGTAAATGACAGGCAGAAGGCCAGTACCAAGTGCTTTCTCCTTTTATTTATTTATCTGTTTATTTTTATTTTTTTTTGTGCCCCGATGATGCCTGAATAACAGAAGAAAGCCCTTGGTACTGACCTTTTGCCTGCCATTTTCCTGTGGTTATTCGCTTATAATGATGAAAGGCACGTGCATATATTGTGATTTTTAAGCGTATACATTAATTAATGTTTTTTATATGTAAATACATTTATAGATATTTAGGACTATTTAGATATAATAATATAGTTAATATATATTATATATAATATTATATATATATTATCATTATAAATTATATATATTCTTACATTCCTCGTCTCTCTCCATCGCTTCTCCTCTCCTTCCCTCTCTCTCTCCTCTCTCATTGTTGACAGCGTTGTTTGAATTGTAGGTCTTAAACAGAAAGAAATTTACGTAAAAAACCCATATATTTCACCTGATAACTACAGCCGCCATCGTCACACTAGTGAACGTGAAAAGAAGTAAGTTGGTAATCACTTCTGTATTATAAATAGTAGGGAATAACAGTTCTGGCGGACTTATAAAAAGAAATTAGCCTGGTGATCCTGTCAGGATAGAAACCAAGACTCCGGCTGATTCAGTCCTCCACTCTGCACAAGGACTTAGTTTCTCTGTGAGGTGGCTGATCTGCTGAAACACTTGCTTATCAGTAAACCTCAAAATTAACCCGTCGAAGTTTTTAGATTCCCCCGTGCCCCTCTGGCAGTTTGATTGCCACGGGGGGATACTAGGGTCTTACATGGACACGTCTATTGGACAGTCGCTTTTAACAACCACCGAACCAACGTGGTGTCTCTCCTATTACCACTGTGATTGTGACTCGGAGCTTCTTATGTCAGAAGCTCATTTAAACTGAGATCCTAGTCTTCCTTCTTCATTGTGCTTAATGACCTCGTGGGGGGTTAATGCCTTCAGATTCTTCCTTCCATCTGACTTTCCACCCTCTCTAACACTGGTCTCATAGTGCGTCTGCGAGGTTTTCGTCCTGTTGCACCTTTAAAGCCTTTCTACTCTTAGTTTCCGTCTCAGCGTTGAATGACCTCTTAAGTCCCATCGTTTGGCCTAAATTCTATATTCCATCTATTCTTCTGTTGTTATGCTTAATGGATCTTTGCGAAATGGATCTGCTTTTTTTTTGGACAGCGTGTGATGCTGTATGAGCCGTGGCCCATGAAGCTTTCAGCCACGACCAGATGGTGGCCTGTCCTATAGCGTTGCCAGACGCACGATTATGGCTAAATTTAACCCTAAATAAAATAAAAGAAAAACTACTGGGGCTAGAGGGCTGCAATTGGGTATGTTTGATGATTGGAGGGTGGATGATCAACATACCCATTTTCAGCCCTTTAGCCTCAGTAGTTTTGAAGATGTGAGGTTGGACAGAAAAAGTGCGCACGGACGGACAGAACAAAGCATCTCAATAGTTTTCTTTGACTGAAAGATAAAAGCGAACTTCCCTTTATTTTAGGGGTAGTACACAGTGAACGAGTTATTACATTTGAGAGGTTATTGACCTTTAGTGTGCGCTCAACATGGAATTTAATTTTAGAGTTAAAGCCTATTTGTTTGCTGCTAATGGCTTTCTCTATAAAAAATATGCATGGATTGAGTAACTTGGTAAGATGTTGACGAAATGTTTAACATTTTGATTAAATTCTTTCATTTTTTATTGTATTCATTGCCCTCTTGGGAAAAGAAGGCACTTGACCATAATCTGTAGAGTGAGACGATTGCTGAGGAGACTGATGGAAGAAGAAGGCCAGTGTTAATTCCCGAACTGGGTAAGACATACTTGACTGTTCTCTTAATCAGAATATAATAAAAATAAAATGTCAGTTTGCCGTCTTTCCCAGATTCTTGGTCAATTTAATTGGTAGAATTAGCGCGCTGAAACTACTAATAATAGAATGAAATCTCTCCAGCTGTTATCACAGAACGTGAAGATTTCATTAGCGTGCGAGTATCTAACCTAAATCATGTTTTGTGGGTTTAATGTTTGGTACGATTTCTGTTTCGAAATAACACCTGCCTCTCCCCCAGCTTCTAGTGAGTCTTTGAGTGGACGCAAAACACGGTGTGTATAGATAGATAAATAGATAGTGATATATTATTTTCGCCATATCATTGGTCTTCCTGGAGGGGATCATACCAGTAGGTGGTAACCTTTCGGTTATCAGCAAGTAATTTGGGATGAGGTTGATGGCCACTGCCCTTTTGTACTGTGTACGTGATTCATTGCTTAGGTCAAAAAAGCCAAATGGGTACAATTTTAGCAATGTGCCTTTCCGGCCGTCAAACCAAGGAATTTTGTGAGAGTATGTATGTTTGTGTGTATGTATACATATATATATATATATATCTATATATATATATATATATATATATATGTATGTATATACGTATATATATAATATATATATTATATATTATATATATATATATATACATACATACATACAATACACACATATGCATAACATACATAAATACATACATACATACATACATACATACTCAACAAAATTTAGATTATACATAGATTGTCTGTGTAAGAATTTATATATTTGAACATATTTATATAAATATATTTTTAGATATTTTTATATGAAATTTGTTTTGAATTTGATTTTTTCTATTTAAATTTATTTCGGTGTCAATAACCTTGATGTGACGCCAGGTTTAATAGACACAATCAATCAATCATATATATATATATATACATATATCTATATATAATATATATAATATTATAAATATTATATATTATATATTATATTATTATATATTTTAGTTATATATGGATATATTATATATATTATATATACACACAGCATAATACGCTGAACAGAAAACATTTGTTACTTGTTTCATGTAGTTTTGAATACAAAATAAGCTGATTTCGAACTCAGACATACTAGGTAATAATGATAATGTACTTATAGTCTGTGAAACTAACAGACCCTTTTGGCGAAGATTCATTGAGCTCAACAGAAGGATAGAATAGCATAAAGAATTTAGGCCAAAGGCTAAGTGATGGGACCTACGAGGTCCTTCAGCGCTGAAAGGGAAATTGAGCGTAGAAAGGCTTTAATAGAATAACAGCAGGAAAACCTCCCAGTTGCACTATGAAACAATCGTATGTCATGGCTGGGTAATAATATCTGTGTACAGGAAAACATTTACAGATATAGGTGGGTAATTATGGGATGAATCTGGTCGCGAATAAAGGGTACTATGGAGTAACTCATGTTTCCAGTTAATACATTATGATGGTGAATATGTGAAAAATCTTGTAGGTAAAAAGATACCGGAAATTTTTTTTTTAGGAATCAGTTAGCCAGCTTCATAAATTGGTGGCAGTTGCTAATATAGATTAGAATAAATATACAGCAAAGGGTTTCTCCTTTTAGCGAGGGAATTTTTAAAAACGAAGAGTGAACAGAAGAACACTCATTGCTAAAAGGTTTGAAGTAAAAGGCTTTGATGTTTATTGAATATCTGATCCCGTTATTTTATTGTCAAGTTTTCGAACATGAAATGAATTATAGTTGTTACTTCGATAAAAGTAAATACAAAGACAACAATACTTTTTGAACCTAATGGTTTTTTTTATATTAATTTTTCTGCTTGATGTCAAAAGTAGTCATCATAAATACGAAAGACCGATTCTGTTTACTTAGAAAGTAGTATGCAAACAGATTCAAATTCATTACTCTTGGATAGTTTTTATTGGGTTGGGTATGACTTTATTAATTTATCTTTTTTCACTCTCTTTTTAATAATAGAGCCCTTCTTTATGTATTTCATATCTTTCTTAACGTCTTGGGAAACCTGAATTTCAAGTAAGTGGCCCCAGGAGGCTTGTTCCATAGGAATAGGGGTGCATCTCCTGAATAATAATAATGATAATAATAGTAATAATAATGAGAAAGTAAATCCACAGTAGTATGTCTGATGATTTTGTTATTTAAAATATATAAAGCAGAAAAGCTTTCGATGACAAGGAGGATCGTGCAGGTTATCAAAAGCTTTCTGCTTCATATATTTTGGATAACCAAATTAACAGACATACTGCTGTGAATTTACTTTCCCATATTGACTCATGTGATTATAAGTTTTCTTTGAATAATAATAGTAGTCATTATAGTAATCCCATGTTTCTGGAATCCTGGATTGATCACAAGATTCCTCTGTAGTGCATTCTACCCCAAACAAGTGAAATGGAAAACCGATGACAAACAAGGACACCGTACGTCGCCAGCACTATGCACACGTCAAAGTAGCTTTTAATTTTGTTTCCATTGTCATATGTCATTCGACCTCAATTATTGGTAGCTATGCCAAATTTAATTTTACACCGGCCCACATTTTTCCCCTCCTGCAGATCATGAAATTCAAGAACGCTGTTGATGTAAAATGAAGCCTGACAATGCCAAACTCATTGTTGGTATTATGTACGCGAGTCCATGGCGGTAGGTTTTACTGACATGATAGAAAGCAGGCCCGTTAAATGTTTGGCTGTATATTATATGTACTGCCTTAAGGAAGTACAAAATGCAGACAGTGATTTATTTTCATATTCCGTAGTTAGCAATCGCACAGGGAATATCATTGGTAACAGTCGCCTGTATAGCTACGTAGTGCTTTCATCATTCGTTTGTTTTGGTATTTTGTCTCTGTTCAGTCATTTGGAATGTCGGGGTCTATTTTTATGATAATCAGTCTCGCTCTCGGGATGATTGGAACACTCCTCTCCGTAACGAGTAAGACATAAACAGAGATATTTCATTTCTTCTCCTTTTCGGAGAATAATGACTTTCCGCAGTGGACCGAGATCCATCACGGAATAGTGGTTGCTATAATGATTGTCTTAGCAGGAGAGAGAGAGAGAGAGAGAGAGAGAGAGAGAGAGAGAGAGAGAGCTGATTTAAGTCGTCCCAGTGACTGCTTTCAAATCACACATATGTAGTAGATGTTTTATCGCTCTATCATTTGGGAGGTAGATATCCCACTTGAGAGTCGGATAGTTGGCACCGAGATTTTAGGAACGCATTGACTGGTATTGAGGCATTTCCGCTCCAGTCCATGTGGCCGGTTCGTGGACGTTGATGATGGCAGGGAAGAGATCCCATATTGGTTGGGATGGGGGAGGCGGGTGGGGGTTTTCAGCCTAAGATGAAGGGAGGGAACATTGGTGGGGGAATGATAGGGGGAAGGACGGAGGGAGGGAGGGAGGCAATACATGTGTGAGAGTAAGTGAGGGAGCGTGACGTTGTGCTCCGGAGCATGGCAGTGGTTCTCTGCTTTGCCCTACTTACTCACGTCACTTTCGCTTGTGGCGTTCACACGCACGTACACAGAAACACACGCACACACGCGCGCACGAATAGACACACACACACATACACATATGCCGTCGACTTTCCCTATGTTTTGTGATGCCGTACCGTTATCCAGTGTTTTCTGCTCTGTTCCGTCAGCCCATAAGGTCTGTTTTGAAGGAAGTCGCCGCTGCCTATTATGTGTATGACTGACTGGGATCCGCTGCTCAGAATTTCAGCCTCACTTTCTACATCGGAAGCCATGGCACCTTCCATCAAGTTCATGACTGAAACCGAGGCTTTCTGTATGTGTGTGTGTGGCACTCTGCTGCTGCTGACGAGGATTGTTTTGCTCTTGGAGACATGAATGCAAAGGACTGATGATACTACAGACCATTTCTCTGTCTCTGTTACCCGCGCGTGCACACACACACACACACACACACACACACACACACTCACCACGAACACACACACGTGTGTGGATGTGTTGATGGCACTATCATATTAGAATACCAATGGCATCCGATCGCATACATTATATACATACATACATACATACATACATACATACATTGCCTTATATCATGATTTGTGTACTCGTCTGATATAGTGCAATATTATATATATATAATATAATATATATGTATATAATATATATATCTATATATATGTGTGTGTGTGTGTGTGTGTGTGTGTGTTTTACGCGTTTGATATTATTTATCTTATTTACAGCACTTTGGAAACTAAGCTGGTTACAATATGGAGAAAAGATAACGGAAACTTTGAAATATAAAGTCCTTTAACAAAACTTTTTGGGAAAAAATCCTAACTGAATTCTTCGGTCACGAATAAGAATGCTTGTGGGCACGTACCAGAATATACTACATACACGTATTCGTAGGAAAATATTCATATCAGTAAGACTGCAAACAGGGAAAAATTGTCAGTATTTGTACGAAGAAACGTATGATTTGGAAGCTAAAGTTTGAGGACAGTAACTTACAGTTGGCAGTTTAATTTTCATGACGCTTTATGTTATATTTAAATCGGTAATTATTAATAATCGTCGCAGTTATTTTGTCACGTCCACTTGTAGGCTCTAGCGTGATTATCCATTACATATCATTATATATATATATATAGATATATATATATATATATATATAATAACTGATTCACGAAGATATGGAACGTGATAAATGTATAAACAAAGGCAAATGCCACTAGCATGAAAGTTGAGTGGGCTTACACTCCGTCGGTATTTAAAAGTTTCTGTGAGAACACTAACCATACCCAATGTTACTTAAGTGATCTAAGCATTGGTACGTGTCTCTGTATACGTATATGTATATATAACCCTTCCCTTCAAAAGGGAATGACTCCTACGTAAAATAAGACTCATTCACTGCCACCTTCAGCCCTTCAAATGCTGACTCATGGAAGAGCCCCTCCGTCGAAGGCTTCAAAGCATCAGGCGCTTTTTATATTATAGCTCTTTCAAATCCTCTTTCATATATTTGAGACTCAATAGGAGAATCTGTAGGTAGCTTACCCAGATGTAGAGAATGATGGTAAAATGTCCATAGAGAGGTGATGTGGGAGGTATAGGCTATTTGTTTATTATACGGTAGATACTTGGTCATTCGTTGAGAACATGAGTCCATTTGCCGGCCCAGTGACCTCTATAGGGAACCTATGAACTTTCTATAGTACGTGGTTTCATGTTTGATATGCAATCCTAAGGGTATTTCAAGGTATCTGAGGTGGTTTGTCAAAATAACAACCTTCGGCATTATTTTTCACGTACACGTTTATGGCGCCATTGTCTCAAAACCTATTTTCGCAAATATCGTTTTATCGGAAAATCATAATGAGAAGAATATTTTGGAGTCTAAACCATGTCTTCAAGGCAAGGATTAACATTATGCCCTTAAATATGTTATCTTATGCATATTTTGTATAAAAATGAATAACTCATGTATGTACTATATCACTACATAATCACATGAATAACGATAGTGATAATGGTAAGAGGGTGGGAGTGACTAGTTCTGAAAGAGTTTCTCTCTTTGCCTCTCTCTCTCTTTATATATACCTATATATATATATATATATATATATATATATATATATATATATATATATATATATGTGTGTGTGTGTGTGTGTGTATGTATGTATGTATGTATGTATGTATAATCTGAAGCTGATGGCGAATATATCCTCAAATATTAGCCTTCATTAATAAGAAAAAAGCTCAAGATGGATGAATAGGCTATATTTATCACCAGTGATTGCTTTTTAACTTCGTCAGGGTTGGAAAATGTTTTTATTTAATATATTGGTAATTGTTTACAGGAAGCTGATATTACAATGATCACATACTTGCTAAAGTAGCAGAAAGCAACAACAAAATCGGAGTTCTTAGTGATGATATTGATGTGCTGATTCTGCTACTTTACTGGGTTTGGAAAGCTGAATTGTATTCGAAATGTGAAGTCCAAATGGACTGTTGGAATGGAGAAATCATTTATATAAATGAGACTTACAAAGAGTTGGGTCCTAAATGTTTGCAGTTGTTGGGCATGTATTCACTGACTGGTTGTGAT
>NC_087212.1:62800676-62845676 GCF_015104395.2 Macrobrachium nipponense | reverse complement strand
ATATATATATATATATATATATATATATATATATATATATATATAATCTCACTTCCATATATGCACTTATCCGTCCCTCTATCTGGAGATATGAAGCGTTCGGCATTTTGCTTTCAAGAAAAGTTTTAGTGAATACACATTCTATATATATATATATATATATATATATATATATATATATATATAGATTAATATTATATATTTTATATAAATATATATATATATATGTATATATATATCTATATATATATATATATATATAACATGAGTGCTCCCATTGTAAAAAAAAAATAGTAAGTGTTTTATAAGTCCAAGTCATAGTTTAAATGCTTAATCATGGATGAACCGCCTGTGTAGAAAACATTCGCAGCATTGGCCACTTCATACACCTACAAAGCAGGCTCACCAGCAGAGCACCAAACCCCTGTACGCATGGCGCCTTGACTTTCATTTTACAGGTACTCACTTGTTTCCTAGATTTTAAGGCTCTTCCTCTTCAGTACCTATTCTTTCCATACATTCAGCAGCCTCGTGTTCGACGTATCGTCCTTCCCTCCTATATATCCAAATAATGAGTCATTACTAAGCTCTCTTCCCCCATTCTTTCTTATCCGTTTCAAAAAATGTGATTTTGCTACATCTACCTCAACCTATCTCCACATTCATCACGCTTTCAGTGCCTCTTAAACCACATTAACCACGCAAACAATGCATCTCAACCATTTCAGTCGTATTCCTTTCATTTTCATTTTCATTCAACATCCTGTTTTCATCAAAACTCCGTGACATCCAAATCTTTTTCTCACACCCCACTACCTTCCTTGCTTCACGTATTCTGTGACTCGCGTCATCTCTCATCTTATCATCATAGGTTACATTTGCTCCTGAATACCTGTTCTTATCAACCCCCTTTTATTCTTCCACCGTGTTGCTCAAGGAATCCAAATTCAACTTTTTTTTTATTTTCAAGTCCATAGAGATAGGAATTGAATGTTTTTTGAAAATTCGTTGACACTTCGTGAATTCAGTTTTATAGATAATGTTGCCGTTGAATTACAGGCCACAAAATTCTGCTGAAGATGTAAATTTTCCATATGTATAGAACTAAATGTATAAGCCACGAAGGAAAAATAAACGACGTAGTTTCTTCAAGATCTTTCGACTGAACGTCCTTTACTCAGCTGAATAAAGGACGTTCAGTCAAAAGATCTTGCAGAAACTCCATTATTTATTTTTTCTTCGTGGCTTATACCTTTAGTTGTGTATTTATCACGTTCCAAACTTTCGTGATTCAGTTTTACATGTATAGAACTGAAATATCTGCATTATTTAAGTGGGCAAAATAAGGATGATAAGACGACAGTAATTCTATTTTTATGATTATGACTGTTGTTTTTGCCGTTTGTACAGTTCAGTTCTGTGAAACTGGACAAACAACACATTTTTGCATATGCTAATTACCAAGGAATACAGTGACGATACGTGAGAGAGAGAGAGAGAGAGAGAGAGAGAGAGAGAGAGAGAGAGAGAGAGAGAGAGAGAGAGAGAGAACAAAAGCGAGAAATCATTAATTTATAAAGAAGGCTTAACCAGATAACTTCCGCATAATCATGGTGAATCAGGTTATCAGTATCATTAGGTTACCTATGTATTGAAAAACCAGTATCAGGCTATTACCTGGTTAACCAGTGACGTTTACTAAATGAGATGACATATGGCGTATACAATCTAAATAATTGTAATATTAGTTTCATTCACTTCTTGATAATGATTTTTTTTTCTACTTTTGAAGGGTTAATTATGATTGTTACATGTAAAAGAACTCTAATTCTACTAACCTTGCAGAGCTCCACTCTCTTTGCAAATCAAACCCAAGAATCCTTAGGTTCTGTCACACTTCATAAGTAGTATTTCAGCCTTTTCCAAACACACATGTATCCATGTATCAGATAAAGACAAAAGACCTCTGGCACTCTGAAGAATACTGTTATGGCATTTCCTTGCAGTAAGATCACAGACACTTATTCAAAATTAAGGAGACTCGGTAACCAGGGTCTAGGGCATTGTTGTTGATGGTTGGGCTGGGCTTATGCCAACATTTCGGTGGGGGAAACTCTTATTACAAGTGCGATATCTGCAAAATGATGTGACAGAAAGTTAATGTATGTACCTTTGCTGCGTGTTTGCTGCCCAAAGAAATGTTAGTCGTAGATAACGACCCTCAAACTTTGCTGGGAGTCATTATTTAGGAGAGATCCCTCCTTTTTTCAGTATAAAGGGTAATTTGGGACACCACATCCCCACCTTTCATTTATGGTTTGTAATGCTGATGGGGAGTATCTGTGCCTTATTTGTGGCTGCTGGGTATCTGAGACTCATGATTTAGATACGAAATGCCTGGTGAAAATCCCACTGCCACGATCTCGTAATTTTGGCCGTTTGAAAATAAAAAAAACTTTTATACAATATTTATTTAAAGAACAGAAATTATTACCAGTATTGTCAAGTCAGTATCTCCCTCCTTTTCAATTTTCGCATGATGTTCTGATTTTAAAATCTTTCATTTCCACTCTTCTCTAGCTACTGTGGCATCCCTGAAAAGAGCCTGTTACCATCATGTTTATTTGTGGGTTTTGTAGATCATTATTGTCATTGTACACACTACTGCTGTCATAAGTTGACTCTTAATTTCCTTGATCAAATTTTAAGTTATGATAATTTTGCTATTGATTATTAAAAATCTTTGCAAGTTTTGTTAATCAGGGATTCTAGGATTTATGCCAGTTTTTTTTATAGCCAGCGTTTTCACGCCTTCATGCATGACCAGATTCATTATACATGGGGTTCATGTTTCAAGAAAAAAAATCCAAATTAGTCCTTTCTTCCAGGCTTTGACGAACCAGCTCAAATAAACTGTCACAGCTTTTTTTTTTTTCATCCCCACATTAAATATGTGGGCCATGTATCATACTTACAGCGAACGTAAATGAGATTGTAAGTGAAATTATTTTATTTTAACCAATTTTCAACAGATATTGAAATTTTTGTGCATTTCGAGTCCGCTGCAACCTCGAATATACACAGGCCTTGTACCCACAAGACAAGTTTTTCATCATCTTTGGCGAGTACCAAATGCACAGACTGGCTTGAATTTGTTACTTATCAAGAAAGCAGGTCTGTCCAGTGATTCATGAGCCTTCTGAGTATCTTCCGTTATAAGAGGGCCCCAAGTAATGATACGGTAGTAAGCAGTGCTACTTGGACATGAGTGCCATTGGAAGGACATGTTGCTTCAGATGCTCTTGCGCCATGGCTTTAAGGCAGAGGAGTCCCTAGTGGAGGGCTCCTGACCCCATTTTGGGCAGAAATAACGCGGCCCAACCACAAAAGAAATTTTGTGTGAGCTGCTTCTCTGTCATGCCAAGAGCCTCCATGCCGTCAGTTGAGTCTCATCATTTAGTATGCAGCACCAGTAGACATTGCTGCCTCCGAAAGCGCCAACTGCAGACACATATCATTCCTGGCGGAGGTCGGAAAATAGAGCACGAATAAGGTGTGGAAGGACAAGAAACGACTGGGATCACATGGTTTAATGATGAGGATGTGTTTTTTATTAGCTTATTTTCATATTTTCCTTATTTTCCCAAATGCCTTCTCATTTTTTTGAGCTACAAGTAACTGAAGAATCCACAAACAACATTGGCTACATCATCATCAACAACAACAACAACAAGAACTAAACAACTGTCTTGAATTGCCTTCCTCTCCGCACGGCCATGGGTACTACCAGCCCTTTTGGCACAGCAGGAGGAAGCTGCGGGTGAGAGTGACGCAATGGCCAGAATTTATTCTCGATCTCGTCCAATTCGTAATAGACAATTATTCCGAGCTCGCTGGAGCCAGAATCCATAACAAATGTGACGTCACGCATTGATTGTTGCGCGTAAAGTATATGCCATCACGCTCTATATAGTCTGGTATTGCTTCAAAGCTTAGCTAATTATGGTAGTTGAAAGGTGAAGCCTCCGTTAAAAATGGTCGGTTTCGGGTTATATAGGTTTGCGGGAGGATGAGCAGCGTGTTGCGTTAGCCAGGTCGTTAAGGTCTGGATTTTTGCGGTGACTAATTGGCAGTTTAGATGTTACGTTGAAGAACAGGCAAGACTCACTCTCACCGTTTCCTGCTCTTTGGCTTGTTTATTTACCCTGCTTCTTCTTCTTCTTTTTCTTCTTCTTCTTTTTCTTCTTCTTCTTCTTCTAACGTTGTGAATTTGTTCCAGCTCTGTTTCCAGTTTCATCTTTTCATACAATTCGGCTTCTGCTTAGGTTGTGAATTATTCCACAGGATATTTCTCCTTTGAATTGAATGAAAAGCCTCTTATTGGGCGTTCATGTTAAAAAGAAAATACATGTAAAAATCGTTTGTACCGTGGCAATTTCACGTCTTGCTCTCTTGATGTTCTCAATTAATTTTTAATGTTTTATTAGAATCGGATGATTTTATTTCGAAATGAGTGCATGAATAACCTAATTAATCATTCATTTGTCATTCACTAAACAGTAAAGTTTACTGAATAGTCTTGACTAGAAATATTGAGAGTCCGAATCTCGTATTTTTCCTGGAAACAATTTAGGATTTTTCCGGTATAATCCTGACAAAGGTCTGGTTTTCAAGTTCTGACATGAAATTTAATCCTCCTCTCTCTCTCTCTCTCTCTCTCCTCTCTCTCTCGCTTCTCTCTCTCTCCTCTTCTCATCATCTCTCTCTCTCTCTGCAATATATATATATATATATATATATATATATTATATATATATAGATATATATATATATATATTATTATATAATATATGTTTCCAAGGAGAGGAACACAACAGGTTGCATATATTGTAAAGATGAATTATTATCCCTTGCTTTGCAAATACTTTAAAAGACTTTTGTTTATCTTCCGGCTTATCCTCTGCTAATGAGCACAAAATAGACTTGTGGCAAAACTGAACACGATGTTTATTAAGATTATCTCAATTTTTCTTTTATTTTTCATTAGTTAAAAAGAAACGTAGCCACTTCCTACTCGTTAAATTCTGACCTTGAGGTCAACTGGGATCATAATGACAGCTTTTTACGATGAAAACTATCCTAATACTCATAAGACCTTTAAGTTTTCTTTTGAACAGCAGAGGGACATCCAAGAAATCAAAGAGAAAAAATACTATGGAATGGACCGTTTAGAAAGTCTGTTGGAAAAGAAAGCCAACAAAACTCGCATCGTTTCTCTTCCCTTGTCAGTGTCTACGCATAACCGAGCTGATGTTTCGATTCTGTAACACTTCAATACATCAGTGCATAGATTAAACAACTCTTTACGTCCGACCAATTTCCTGCTGTTTTATGACATAACAAACCTGCTTGTTGTAACGTCCATTTATGCATGACTGCTACAAATCCTTACGGCTCTGTGGCAAGTCAAGAGCAGATAAATGCCTGCCTCGAGTCATTACTCCTCGTCATAAAAGCCGAGTAACGATAATGGCATTCAGCATGCAAACTGCTAAAAGTAAAGAAACAATCACATAAAAACGCAGGATCCGAGCAGAGTCTAGACAGAGGAAATATAAGAGGTTTCAGTTTTTTCTCCTTTTTTGGAAAATCATTCTATTTTCGTTTTGTGTGACTTTTAAAAATGTTTATTTAACTCGTTGAACATTTAATTCAGTTCTGAAACTACCAGACAACCATGGATATTGAAGAATAACGCTAAAATAAAAGATTGTAAGTCTGTTCTTTGCTGAGGTAACAAATACACGACATCAAGGGCACCAAACTGGAAACGTGTGATGACATGCACTCAACGCAGAACAATGATTTATTCCTTGATTACTGCTGCATGGAGGAAGTGCTCTGACGATCTACTGCTTCTCTGATCATCACCGCTCGACTTACATGTCCATTGTCCTTTTTAATAAGAGAAGGCCAGGCCCGGTTTCTTAGACGTAGGCAACTTGTTTTGTAGACTTATTTTTAAGCACTTGCATGTGTGGTTGAGGGAAAGTGGCTGCTTAGGATCATTTCGTGATCGCGTTAGTTTTCCGAAATGTTCCATTATTCCTTGTTTGTAATTAGGATATTATTTCCTCCCGCATGGCAGTTCTGTTGCGCTGCTCTTGGTGGTCGTCTAGCGTCGTCTGTTTTCCTTTTATCTCTGGATCTGTTAGTGACTCCGGGTCTTTCATTCCCCTTCGAAGGTTTCACCGAAGCCTGCAACTCAGTCTGTTGCCATGATTTACCTTGCAGCCTATTTAGCGTTTTAGCCATTAACGGAGAAGAATGAAGAATTCTATTTTTATTTTCATTTGGCCAAGCTTAAAGAACTCGCAAAATTAATTATACTTTCATCGTAGAATCGGACTTTTATTTTATTATTTATTGTAAAATTGCATATTTCGTTGCTTTGCCGAGTTTTAACATTCGTCCGATATTTAGAGTAAATTTAGTTTGAAAACAAAGCTCGGTTATGAATCCTGCCATTTCTTTCAAACTATGAATGAGTGTTGTATGAAAACTGAAAGAACAGAAAATTTTATTGGTATTCTAAAGATTTATATTGTGGAATAAAATATTAAGTATACGACTCTTGAAAGTAAAAAAATTTCAAATTGGCATTCCAAAGCCTGTTGTATTTATGTTTCAACCCTAATACTGATGATGTGGATCCAAATCTTCAACCCTTGCGGTTGCTGTGTCGCTCTGCTAACACCCTGAAAGCTAGTCTTCTATTTTTTATTTTTAACTTTGATTGAATGCATCTGAGAACAATAGTAAGGATTATTTTTATTTGTTGTGTTACTTTTATAATGGCTATAGCATAATTCATTTTAATGTATCGGGTTCAATAAAACCTTGTTGTAAATTGCAACTTCTCGGTACAGCAAAGATTTTTTTCCTCGGGTAAATATTTGCGTCTATTTTTTTAGATTTCAGTTTTAATTTGTTAATTTTTTAAGATATATATAAGAAGGTTAGTATTCAGTCTGTGGCGAGCTTTGAAGTTCAGTCATAGCTGACAAATTTTGAATGACTAATGTACAAAGTTTCGCTTTATCGAACCCAGAATCGACCCTACATTTAGTCAAAGTTTGGTTGATTACACTTTGTCATTAGTTTAATAATAAAAATCAGTTACTTCGGCATGAATGGAATCTGAAAATTGTAAATGAATATCCAAAGCTTTCAGAGATTCGCGAATTCAAGCCCACATTCTAAATCCAGTATAGCTTTCTTTAACTGATTCATGTGAAAAATACTTCCCTTTCGATGAGATTAGTAATCAGATTGGCATAATAACCAAAGGTGAGGTTTTCCAGGGTTTCTATGACCTCAGCCAAATTGTTTTCACCCCTACAGGGTCAGAGCCCTCCAGTTACCTGTCCCGTAAGGCAAATGCGGTATCCTACCCATATTTGGAAGTTAACATTCTTTAACGAAAGGTCTTTTTTGTTTGAAGTTGTTTAAAGGAACATAGCCTCTTATTTTAAAAGTATAGAGTTACTTTAAAGTTTTTTGTTTACCAAGTCCAAACTTAGGGCATCATAAGCTTTTATATATTTCATAAGTTTGATTGTAGTTTTAGAGTTCGTATTTATATTTCATGAGTAATCGAGCACAGAATCAAGTTAATTCAAACTTTTTTTATATTTTGTAAGTTTAAAATTTACGTAAACTAATCAATTTTATCTCATTATATATAAAGGGTTGGATAGTTAGAAAGTAAATTCTCAAGTTCAGAAGTAATTGATTTTTGCCTTTGCAGTTTCATATTAACGTGAAAGAATGTTAACTTTGAAAAAAATGCTTGGAAGATTAAATTTATGTAACGTCTGAGTTTATGATAAAAGCAACGAATTACTGTTGTTCTGGCGCTTTTTACGTATAAGTTAAGTTTTACGTTGTAATATCGTAAAAAAGTAATTACATTAACATAACTATTTATATCATAATTTAATATGTGAAAATAATGCAAGAAACACAGTGTATAGACCCATGTTTTGCTGATGTACTAATACAGTGAA
This sequence comes from Macrobrachium nipponense, assembly GCF_015104395.2. Classification (NCBI taxonomy): domain Eukaryota; kingdom Metazoa; phylum Arthropoda; class Malacostraca; order Decapoda; family Palaemonidae; genus Macrobrachium; species Macrobrachium nipponense. The sequence goes on along the minus strand of NC_087212.1, from coordinate 62,837,607 downwards.
CACACCTTTATTGGGCTTTGTTAATAGTTAAATCAACATTCATGTGCTCATTACGTAAGCAATGCCTTAAAAAACCTAAAGCCAGATTTACTGGCTTTCTGCGTGGTAGCTCTGACCAGTTGATTCCTACAATATATTTAGACCTCTGGCAGCGTGGTAGCTTTTGCTCATACCCCTAAACTTTGGCCTTGTCAACATTGTATCCCTGGGTATTTGACTAGCTGACATTCATTCAGTATCTGGCTACTTAACATTACGGCATTTGTTCAGTATTTCTGGCCGCTGGACTGAATGGCATTTGTCCAGTACCCCTGAGCACCTGGCTTTCAGGCATTAATTTTATTTGGCATTTTTGGTCGATGGACTTGTAGGTATCTGTTTTGGTACCCATTGTAAAAGGTATTGTAAGTTCTTTGACTGTGAAGTTGAGATTTGGTTTTTTGTTTTTGAATTGAGGGTTCTGGAAAGTGATTAAGGTTTATTTTGCCCCATTATACAGAAATCAAATTTAAAGGTAATTTGAATGGATTATTTTTCAGTATTTTCGCGCTACCAGTAGATCTTACCAGAGCGAAGATCGTCATAATTATACAATTAGTGTATATCTTTTGATTCAAGAGTTCGTAAGTCCGTTGGTCTCGGTAATAGGTTCAGGCATGATTTTAGGTTGTAAGCAAAAGAGCCCAACAACTATTGAATTAGAGTAATATTGCTGTCAATGTTTGATCCCTGATGATTGATTGGGTTGTTTTTAGCGGGTCACATACATGCCGCCCTATACGTTTTTTATCAGGACGTAGCCTTATGTACCAATGTTCGTCGTTTCCTCTCATAAGTAAGAAAACTAACTACATCAGCTACAGAAAACTGTGCGATAAAGTAAAAGATCAAAAGTCACAAATCCCTCACATGTGGTCGTACCCTGTTCGCAGAATTGCTGCAAATCTTTAGGGATTCCCACTTTATCTGTTCGCATCCGGTAACACCACCAGGAGGGTTCCAATTACTAATCCTCTGTTGGTTGCTTTTGCTAATAAAGCTTCCTTAGTGTTTTGTTATTTTCTATGTATCTTCAGCTGTGGACTAATAAATATTTTTTTTTTACAATCACTTGTGTCTGACGTTCTGACTGCCTTCAATTCAGAATGATTTTAGTCATTTAGAGGAGTTTTGCTTGTCATTTTCTCATTAAAGAACCTCCTTACCGCCATTCGGCAGACCTGTATCCTTTACGAGTATTACTAAACCAAAGCCTCTTTTCTGGTGGTCTAGTGGATTTTTGTGTCAAACCCCTTTGACCTTGCTTTCATTTCTAAAACTATATTCTGTTTTGAGGAACGATATCACTTGATTTCAAACATGATGATGCTTATAAAGACTCAAATACTACAAAGATACGAAAACACTAGGCCTGATAGTCTAGGTTTATTTTAAAAATCCGCCGACTACAGCTTCTTTTAGCTGAACACTTAAAAATGTGTGAGGAGACTGAATACAATACATCTGACCCCAAAATTACAAAAGCTTACATCAAAGTGCCTTAAGGTTACCCCTGTCAAAAATAGCATTGAAACTAACACGGCCATTTCGTCATGTGTAGAAGGATATCCAAAACATCATTTTCTTTTGCTTTAAGACGTTGGTTGTTATGAGCGGTTCTCCGGATGCAAGGTATTTACTTACCTGCGGCTTTGTTTTGAACTTTTAGACACATTAGAGGAATGTAAGGGCAGGTTGAACAGTAAATGACGAGGAATGTGTGACGATCGAGTTGATCGGTAATTGTAGAGGGATATGTGACGATCGAGGTTCATCAGTAATTGTTGAGGGATGTGTGAAGTTAGAGGTTGATCAGTAATTGTCAAGGGATGTGTGAAGATAGAGGTTGATCAGTTATTGTCGAGGGATGTGTGATGGTAGAGGTTGATCAATTATTGTAGAGGGATGTGTGATGGTAGAGGTTGATCAGTAATTGTCGAGTGATGTGTGATGTAGAAGTTGATCGGTAATTGTTGAGGGATCTGTGAAGATAGAGGTTGACCAGTAATTGTTGAGGGATGTGTGAAGTTAGAGGTTGATCAGTAATTGTCGAGTGATGTGTGATGTAGAAGTTGATCGGTAATTGTTGAGGGATCTGTGAAGATAGAGGTTGATTAGTAATTATTGAGGGATGTGTGACGATAGAGGTTGATCAGTAATTGTAGAGGAATGTGTGAAGTTAGAGGTTGATCAGTAATTGTAAGAGGGAAGGTTGGACTAATTAGGGATTTGTTGAATCAGGTTCAATTGTAACGGGATGTTGTGAAGTTAGAGGTTGATCAATTTGTAGAGGGATTTGTAAAGATAGGAGGTTGATCAGTAATTGTAGAGGGTGTGTGGAAGTTAGAGGTTTGATCAAGTAATTGTTAAGAAGGAATTTGTAAAGATATATGGTTGATCAGTAATTGGCATAAGAGGGATTGTTGGTGGGAAGTTAAGAAGAGGTTGATCAGTAATTGGTAAGGGAGGGTTTGGTGAAGATTAGAGGTTGATTCAGTAATTTGTAGAGGGAATTTGGTAATTTGGAAAGATAGAGGTTGATCAAGTAATTGTTCAGGAATTTGTTGAAGGGATAGAAGGTTGAGGATCGTAATTGTAGAGGGATGTAATGAAGTTTAAGAGGTTTTGATCAGTAATTTGTAGAGGGATTTGTTGAAGATAGAGGTTGATCAAGGTAATTGTGAGGGTTATGTTGTTGGGAGTAAGTGATTCAAAGTAATTTGTAAGGGATTTGGAAGATAGAGGGTTGATCAGTATTGTATAGGGATGTGTGAAGTAAAGAGGTTTGATCAGTAATTGTAAGGGATGTATGACGATAGAGGTTGATCAGTAATTGTGAGGGATTGGTTGACGATAGTAGGTGATTTTTCATAATTGTTGAATGGGATGTGTGAAGATTGAGGTTGATCAAGGTAAGTGTAGGAGTAATTGTATGAGGTATGTTGAAGTTAGAGGTTGAATCATTAATTGTAGAGGATGTGTGACGATAGAGGTTGATCATGTAATGTAGGGATGGATGTATGACGATAGAGGTTGATCATTATTGTAGAGGGATGTGTGAAGTTAGAGGTTGATCATTAATTGTAGAGGGAATGTATACATAGGGTTGATCAGTAATTGTTTTGAGGGGATTTTTGAAGTTAGAGGTTGATCATAAATTGTAGAGGGATTGTTTTGGTGACATAGAGGTTGATCAGTATTGTAGAGGGTTGGTATGACGATAGAGGTTGATCAGTAATTGGTTGTACAGAGGGATGTGTTGAACGATTTAGAGTTTGATCAGTAATTTGGTAGATGGGATTTGTGAAGCCCATAGAAGGAGGGTTTATCAGTAATTGTAGAGGGATGTTGTGCAAGTTTAGAGGGTTGATCAGTAATTTCTTGGTTGGGGATTTGTGGGATGATAGGGGTTGATCAGTAATTGTAGAGGGATGTGGTTGAAGTTACAGGTTGAGCAGTAAATGCAGAGGGACGTGTTGGGACGATAGAGGTTGATCAGTAACTTTGTAGAGGGATTGTGTGACGAATAGAGGTTGATCATAATTGTAGAGGGAATGTGGTTTGAATTTAAGGTTGATCAGGGTAATTGTTGAGGGATGTATGCGGATTAGAGGTTTAGTCAGTAATTGTAGAGGGATGGGTATGACGATAAGGTTGATCATATTGTGAGGGATGTGGTTGACGATAGTAAGGTTTGATCAAGGGTAATTTGTAGAGGGAATTTGCGGGGTAGAGGTTGATCAGTAATTGTAGAGGGATGAATGCGATAGAGGTTTGATCAAGTAATTGAGAGGGATTGTATGACGATAGAGGTTGAATTCAGTAATTGTATAGGGGATGTGTGAATTTAGAGGTTGATCTGTAATTTTTAGAGTGATTGTATGACGATTAGAGGGTTGATCAGTATTGGGTAGAGGGATGTATGACGATAGAGGTTGACCAGTAATTGTAGAGGGATGTGTGAAGTTAGAGGTTGATCATTAATTGTAGAGGGATGTGTGACGATAGAGGTTGATCAGTAATTGTAGAGGGATGTATGACGATAGAGGTTGATCAGTAATTGTAGAGGGATGTGTGAAGTTAGAGGTTGATCAGTAATTGTAGAGGGATGTATGACGATAGAGGTTGATCAGTAATTGTTGAGGGATTTGTGAAGTTAGAGGTTGATCAGTAATTGTAGAGGGATGTGTGACGATAGAGGTTGATCAGTAATTGTAGAGGGATGTATGACGATAGAGGTTCATCAGTAATTGTAGAGGGATGTGTGAAGTTAGAGGTTGATCAGTAATTGTAGAGGGATGTGTGAAGTTAGAGGTTGATTAGTAATTATAGAGGGATTTGTGAAGATAGAGGTTGATCAGTAATTGTAGAGGGATTTGTGAAGATAAAGGTCAATCAGTAATTGTAGAGGGATTTGTGAAGATAGAGGTTGAGCAGTAATTGTAGAGGGATTTGTGAAGATTGAGATTGATCAGTAATTGTAGAGGGATTTGTGAAGATAGAGGTTGATCAGTAATTGTTGAGGGATTTGTGAAGATAGAGGTTGATCAGTAATTGTTGAGGGATTTGTGAAGATAGAGGTTGATCAGTAATTGTAGAGAGATGTGTGAAGATTGAGGTTGATCAGTAATTGTTGAGGGATGTGTGATGATAGAGGCTGATCAGTAATTGTTGAGGGATGTGTGATGATTGAGGTTGATCATTAATTGTAGAGGGATGTGTGATGATAGAGGTTGATCAGTAATTGTCGAGGGATGTGTGATGATAGAGGTTGATCAGTAATTGTAGAGGGATGTTTGACGATAGAGGTTGATCAGTAATTGTTGAGGGATGTGTGATGATAGAGGTTGATCAGTAATTGTAGAGGGATGTGTGATGATAGAAGTTGATCAGTAATTGTCGAGGGATGTGTATGATAGAAGTTGATCATAATTTGTCGGGATGTGTGATGGTAGAGGTTAATCATTATTGTATAGGGATGTGTGAAGATAGAGGTTTATCAGTAAGTGTAAGGGAATGTGTGAATATAGAGGTTGTATCAGTATTGGTTGAGGGATGTGTGACGATAGAGTTGAATCAGTAATTGTTGAGGGATGTGTGAAGAAGAGGTTGATCGTAACTTGTTTAGGATGTTGAAGATAGAGGTTTGATCAGTCATTGTTGAGGGATGTGTGATGATAGAGGTTATCAGTAATTGTCCTAGGGATGGGTGGGACGATAGAGATTTGATCATTAATTATTGAGGAGGTGTGACGTATATAGGTTGATCAGTAATTGTTGAGGGATGTGTGAACGATAGAAGGTTGATCAGTATTGTAGAGGGATGGTGTTCACGAATAGAGGGTTGTCGTAATTGTAAGGGATGTTGGACGATAGAGGTTGATCAGTACTTGTTTGAGGGTGTGTGACGATAGGTTGATATCAGTAATTGTTGGAGGATGTGTGATGATAGAGGTTGGGATCAGTAAATTGTAGAGTGATGTGTGGACGATAGAGTTGATCAGTAATTGTTGATGGATATATTGTTAATGATAGATGTTGATCAGTATTTGAGAGGGGTGTATGACGATTAGTTGATCAGATATTGTAGAGGGATGTGTACCGCTAGAGTTGATCAGTAATTGTTGAGGGGGATGTGTTAACGATAGAGGTTGATCAGTAATTGTTGAGGGATGTGTGCGATAGAGTTGATCAGTAATTGTAGAGGGATGTATGGACGTAGAGGTTGCATCTGTAATTGCTAGAGGATTTGTGACGATAGAGGTTGATCAGTAATTGAGTAGGATGTATGACCGATAGAGGTTGATCAGTAATTGTAAGAGGGATGTGTGAAGATAGAGTTGATCAGTAATTGTAGAGGGATGTTGACGATTAGAGGTTGATCAGTAATTGTAGAGGATTTGTGACGAATTAGAGGTGATCAGTAATTGTAGAGGGATGTGTAAGTTAGAGGTGATCAGTAATTGTAGAGGATGTATGACGTAAAGGTTAGATCATAATTGTAGAGGTATGTGTGACGTAGAGGTTGATCAGTAATTGTAGACGGGATTGTGAAGATAGAGGTTTGATCAGTAATTGTAGATGGGATGTTGTGAATTTAAGTTGATCAGTAATTATGTAGAGGGATTTGTGAAGATAGAGGTTGATCAGATAATTGATAGAGGGATGTGTTGAAGTTAGGGTTGATCAGTAATTGTTGTGGGGATATGTGAAGATAGAGGTTGATCAGTAATTGTAGAGGGATGTGTGAGTTAAGGTTGAATCAGTAAATGTAGAGGATGTGTGACGATTAGAGGTTGATCAGTTAATTTGTAGAGGATGTGTGACAATAGAGGTGATCAGTAATTGTAGAGGGATGTGAAGTTAGAGGTTGATCAGTAATTTTGAGATGTTATGACGATAGAGTGGTTGATCAGTAATTGTATCGAGGGATTATGACGTAGAGGTAGCATCAGTAATTGTAGAGGGAGTGTGACGTTAGAGGTTGATCAGTAATTGTAGAGGGAATGTGGAGGTAGAGGCTTGATCAGTATTTAGAGGGGATGAATGACGACTATAGAGGTTGATCAAGTAATTGTAAGGGATGTATGACGATAGAGGTTGATCAGTAATTGTAGAGGGGATGTCTGTGAAGTTAGAGTTGATCAGTAATGTGAGAGGGATGTTATGACGATAGAGGTTGATCAGTAATTGTAGAGTGGATGTATGACGATAGAGAGTGACCAGTTAATTGTAGAGGGATGTGTGAAGTTAGAGGGCTGATCAATAATTGTAGAGGGGATGTGTGCACGTAGAGGATTGATCAGTAATTGTAGAGGGATGTATGACGATGAGGTGATCAGTAATTTGCTAGAGGGATGTGTGAAGTGATGAGTTGATCAGTATTGTAGAGGGAATGTATGACGATAGAGGTTGATCAGTAATCTGTTGAGGGATTTGTGAAGTTAGAGGTTTGATCAGTAATTGTAGAGGGATTGTGACGATAGAGGTTTGATCAGTAATTGTAGAGGGATGTATGACGAATAGAGGTTGACAGTAATTGTAGAGGATGTGTGAAGTTAGAGGTTGATCAGTATTGTAGAGGGATGTGTGAAGTTAGAGGTTGATTCAGTAATTATAGAGGGATTTGTGAAGATAGAGGTTTGATCATAATTTGTAGAGGATTTGTGAAATAAAGGTCAATCAGTAATTGATAAGGATTTGTGAAGATTAGAGGTTGGCAGTATTGTAGAGGATTTGTGAAAGACTTGAGATTTGATCAGTAATTGCTTAGAGGGATTTGTAAGGATAGAAGCGTTGATCCAGTAATTGTTGAGGGATTTGTGAAAGATAGAGGTTGATCAGTATTGTTGAGGGAATTTGTTGAAGATTAGATGTTTGGGCATCAGTAATTGTAGGAAGATGTGTGAAGATTGAGGTTGATCAGTAATTGTTGAGGATGTGTGAATTGATTAGAGGCGTTGGGATTCAAGGTAATTGTTGAGAGGGATGTGTTGATGATTGAGGTTTGATCATTAATTGTAGAGGATGTGTAGATGATAGAAGTTTGATCAGTAATTTCGAGGGATGTGTGCATGATAGAGGTTGATCAGTTAATTGTAGAGGATGTTTGGACGATTAGAGGTTGATTCAGTAATTGTTGGGATGTGTGAATGATAAGGTTGATCAAGTTAATTGTTAGAGCGGGATGGTTGTGGAATGATAGAAGTTGATCAGTAAATTGGTTCGAGGGAATGTGTGGGATGCGGGTAGAGGTTAATCAGTAATTGTAGAGGATGTGTTGAAGATAAGAGGCTTGATCAGTAATGTAGAAGGGATGTGTGAGATAGAGAGTTATGATGTAATTGTTGAGGGATTATTGACGGATAGAGTTGATAGAAATTGTTGAGGGATATGTTGTGAAGATAGAGGTTGAATTCGTAATTGTGGGGATGGTGAAGATAGAGGGTTGATCATAAATTGTTGAGGATGTGTGATTGATAGAGGAATTTGATCAGAATTGTCTTAAGGGATGCTGTGACGATAGAAGCGGTTGATCAGTAATATTGAGGGGAATGTTGTTGATTTGGGATAAGGTTGATCAGGTAATTGTCGAGGGATGTGTGAATGATAGAGGTTTGATCAGTAATTGTTGAGGGGAATTGTGTTGACGATTAGAGGTTGGGATTCAGTAATTGTAGAGGAATGGTGTGGACGATAGAGGGTTGATCAGTAATTGTTAGAAGGGATGTTGTTGACGATAGAGGTTTGATCAGTAATTTGTTGAGGATGTGTGACGGCATTTAGAGCTTGATCAGTAATTGTTGAGGGAATGTGTTGATTAGGGAGGTTGGATACATAATTGTTAAGGGATGTGTGACGATAAGAGGTTGATCCAGTAATTGTTGGGATATGTGAATGATAGAGGTTGAATTCAGTAATTGTAGGGAGGGGTGTATGACGAATTGATAGTTGATCAGTTAATTGTAGAGGGATTGTGTGACGATTCAGAGTTGATCAGTAATGTTGAGAATGGGTTGTTGACGATAGGGAGGTTGATCAAGTTAATGATTGGGATTGTGTACGATAGAGGAATTGATCAGTAACTTGGTTGAGGGATGTGTGACGAAGAGTTGAATTCAGTAATTGTAAGGGATGTGTAACGATAGAGGTGTCAGTAATTGTTGAGGGATGTGGATATGATAAGGTTGAATCAGTAATTGTTGAGGAATGTGTGCGATAGAGTGATCAGTAAATTGTTAGAGGGTGTGTGACGATAGAGGTTGATCAGTAATGTTAGAGGGATGGTGACCAAATAGAGGTGGATCAGTAATTGGGTGTTGGGGATGGGTTCTGATTGGATAAGCGGTTTGATCAGTAATTGGTTGGGGGAGGTGTGACGATAGAGGTTGATCAGTAATTGTAGAGGGATGGTGGTTACGATAGGAGTTGATCAAGTAAATTGTTAGATGGTATGTGTGACGATAGAGGTTGATCAGTAATTGTTGAGGGATGTGTGACGATAGAGGTTGATCAGTAATTGTAGAGGGATGTGTGACGATAGAGGTTGATCAGTAATTGTTGGGGGATGTGTGATGGTAGAGGTTGATCAGTAATTGTTGAGGGATGTGTGATGATATAGGTTGATCAGTAATTGTAGAGGGATGTTTGACGATAGAGGTTGATCAGTAATTGTAGAGGGATGTATGACGATAGAGGTTGATCAGTAATTGTTGAGGGATGTGTGAGGTTAGAGGTTGATCAGTAATTGTCGAGGGATGTGTGATGATAGAGGTTGATCAGTAATTGTTGAGGGATGTGTGATGATAGAGGTTGATCAGTAATTGTAGAGGGATGTGTGATGATAGAGGTTGATCAGTAATTGTTGAGGGATGTGTGACGACAGAGGTTGATCAGTAATTGTTGAGGGATGTGTGATGATAGAGGTTGATCAGTAATTGTAGAGGGATGTGTGATGATAGAGGTTGATCAGTAATTGTTGAGGGATGTGTGATGATAGAGGTTGATCAGTAATTGTAGAGGGATGTGTGATGATAGAGGTTGATCAGTAATTGTTGAGGGATGTGTGATGATAAATGTTGATCAGTAATTGTAGAGGGATGTGTGATGATAGAGGTTGATCAGTAAATGTTGAGGGATGTGTGACGATAGAGGTTGATCAGTAAATGAAGAAGGATGTGTGAAGATAGAGGTTGATCAGTAATTGTTGAGGGATATGTGAAGATAGAGGTTGATCAGTAATTGTAGAGGAATGTGTGAAGATAGAGGTTGATCAGTAATTGTAGAGGGATGTGTGAAGATAGAGGTTGATCCAGGTCAATTGTAGAGGGCATGTGTAAAGATAGAGGTTGGATCAGTAAATGTAGAGGATGTGTGAATATAGAGTCGTTGATCAGTAAATGTTAGAAAGGATGTGTGAGATAGGAGGTTTTGATCAGAAGTGTTGAGGATATGTGAAGATAGAGGTTGATCAGTAATTGTAGAGGAATGTGTGAAGTTAGAGGTTGATCACTAATTGTAGAGGGATGTATGACGATAGAGGTTGATCAGTAATTGTTGAGGGATTTGTGAAGATAGAGGTTGATCAGTAATTGTTGAGGTATGTGTGACGATAGAGGTTGATTAGTAATTGTTGAGGGATGTGTGAAGATTGAGGTTGATCAGTAATTGTAGAGGGATGTATGACGATAGACTTGATCAGTAATTGTAGAGGGATGTGTGAAGATAGAGGTAGATCAGTAATTGTTGAGGGACGTGGGATAATACAGGTTCGATAGAGGTTGATCAGTAATTGTTGAGGGATGTGTGACGATAGAGGTTGATCAGTAATTGTCGAGGGATGTTTGAAGATAGAGGTTGATCGGTAATTGTCGAGGGATGTGTGACAATAGAGGTTAATAAGTAATTGTTGAGTATGTGTGACAATAGAGGTTAATAAGTAATTGTTGAGGGATGTGTGAAGGTAGAGGTTGATGAGTAATTGTAGAGGGATGTGTGAAGATAGGTTGATCAGTAATTGTTGATGGATGTGTGAAGAGAGATGTTGATCAGTAATTGTTGAGGGATGTGTGAAGATAGGTTAATCAGTAATTGTAGAGGGATGTGAGAAAATATTGGTTGATCAGTAATTGTAGAGGGATTTGTGAAGATAGAGGTTAATCAGTAATTGTTGAGGGATGTGTAAAGATAGAGGTTGATCAGTAATTGTCGAGGGATGTGTGAAGATAGAGGTTAATCAGTAATTGTAGAGGGATGTGTGAAGATAGAGGTTGATCAGTAATTGTAGAGGGATGTGTGACGATAGAGGTTGATCAGTAATTGTAGAGGGATGTGTGAAGATAGAGGTTGATCAGTAATTGTAGAGGGATGTGTGAAGATAGAGGTAGATCAGTAAATGTAGAGGGATGTGTGAAGATAGAGGTTGATCAGTAATTGTCTAGGGATGTGTGAAGATAGAGGTAGATCAGTAATTGTAGAGGGATGTGTGAAGATAGAGGTTGATCAGTAATTGTAGAGGGATGTGTGAAGATAGAGGTTGATCGGTAATTGTAGAGGGATGTGTGAAGATAGAGGTTGATCAGTAATTGTAGAGGGATATGTGAAGATAGAGGTAGATCAGTAATTGTAGAGGGATGTGTGAAGATAAAGGTTGATCAGTAATTGTAGAGGGATGTGTGACGATAGAGATTGATCAATAATTGTAGAGGGATGTATGACGATAGAGATTGATCAGTAATTGTAGAGGGATTGGTGAAGATAGAGGTTGATCAGTAATTGTCGAGGGATGTGTCAAAATAGAGGTTGATCAGTAATTGTTGAGGGATGTGTGAAGATAGAGGTTAATCAGTAATTGTAGAGGAGTGTGTGAAGATTGAAGTTGATCAGTAATTGTAGAGGGATGTGTGAAGATAGTTTGATCAGTAATTTTCGAGGGATGTGTGACGGTAGAGGTTGATCAGTAATTGTCGAGGGATGTGTGATAATCGAGGTTGATCAGTGTTTGTCGAGGGATGTGTCAAGATAGAGGCTGATCAGTTATTGTAAGTCAGTAGTGGTTCAATTTCTGATCTTCGGGTAAGTACCTTGTAGGAACACTTTAATTCAGTTTGATGAGCCGTCTTTTAAAAAATGTTATTTCAGTAGAAAACGCTTTACCTGAATTAACCTGGCGCGAGTATATTTTATATATATATATATATATATATATATATATATATATATATATATATATATATATATATATATATATATATATATAATGTTACATATATATATTACTGTACAGCCTAAAACTTAAAATTACCGGTATGCACTTAAAATTACATAGCTAACGCAAAATAGATTAAATAAATGTAATAAGTCATGTTGGCTTTAGATATAAACATGTGAGTTTAAACAACACGTACGTAGTGGTTCACGCATGAAAATGATAGACTACATATGAAAAATTACACTTATATCATCACAATTGCGTATGAATGTTTTCAGATCAGGAAACTAGCAGCGAATTGAGAAACTTGTTGAACTCTCCAAGTGAATGAAACTCCTTTCATTAAGAGATGGACCTCAAGTTCAAACTGAGTTCCAACAGACTAACAAATGAATGTACGTAACCATCGCTTTGTAACATGTTATTTCACTGTAAATGAATTTGAAAAAAGTGGAGGAACGTGTCCAGATCAAAACATTAAAGGTAATGTAGAGCATCGTGTGTGCTTCATCTGGTATTTCCCAATCTTACTCATGAGAGAGAGAGATACTAGAGATGATGATGTTTGCTTTCATTTTTGTTTTCGATGCTAGTGAATCAGCTGACTCCTTTAAACTTAATCACACTTATAAATACCATTTTAACTGATCAGTATCGAAAATTGCCCCTTGTTAACCTTGCTACCAATAGAATGAATGGAAAGGGATGAAGCAACAAACAAATTCATTGCAAAGTCAGCGAATGTCACAAAGCAAAAACATCCTCTGGGGGTATCGTTTAACTCCGTCACATATGTTAATGAACGAGAGCGCCGATAAGAACATCCCCCGCCGTGAACAGCATCCGCGCTCGTATGCTTATCGAAGGAGGAGAGCATCTTATCAGCTGTTTATTAGATAATAGTGACGCCAATGTAAAGTCTATGCGCGTGGCCATTTGATAAATGGCCACAGTGACGCAAGCGAAGCGACTGAACTGATTCGCTATTTAATCTTTTTATTCCTTTTACCTTTGTCGGGGAGACGTGGCCATTCGCCTGCTGGTTGGAGCTCGTTCTTTCATTTCGTGAAGCAGATCGCCCTTTTCAGTCTTTCGTTTACTTCTGCAAAATAAACGTTTATGGGGAGTGAAGGATTGAATTTTTCCGGATCCGTTTTACCTTTCGTTATTCATAGAAATTTATCGTTTAAAGTTATTTTTTTACAAGCCATTTTGCAGTATGCTATGCGCACACAACACGTGTTGTGTTGTACTCGGCAAATGATGTTCGGGATTTTTGTTGTTTTATTCCTAGGTAATTGCATAAACGTTCGCTGCGTAGATTAGCTTTGAGCACACAATGCAGCTAACGATGACGAGGAAAACTCGTTGGTCTTAGGTTCAAGACGTACTGCTGGTGAAGCTTCTCGCTGCATTGGAAACTGCCCCTTGGATGCTACATGCAAGCAGACGAAGAAATCGTGTCTAACCAAATCGCTCAAGTCAGACTTTAATCCTGTGGCAAATAAGAGAAAATATAGAATACTGTTTTTAATAGCAGAATCAGATGTCTAGATTTGTCGATTGAATGGGAAAACTATTTCCCATATTGCTTGGATTAACACTAAGACTCCTGTGAGTACTATAGTGGGCGAAATGTGACCTCTTCTGATGCTCAGCGCAGTATTATCTTCATCAGAAAAACGGAATCAATGGGATGATATCAAATGAGGCTTCGTGCGATAAGAAAGCTCTTGCGCCATTGGTTCCTTGTCCAAAACAAAATAATTATGGCCAATTCTCTCTCTCTCTCTCTCTCTCTCTCTCTCTCTCTCTCTCTCTCTCTCTCTCTCTCTCTCGATGTTAATATGTTTGCATGAGCGTAACGTTGAGATGCTAATGTGTACCGTGTATGCACCTCAGTGACTGTACAGTGAATTGAAAAGTCTGATAATGCAGAAGAGCGAATGATGCGTTGCGTAGCTGTATTTTATGTGAGCATACGTTAATTATTTTATGATCAGGATCAAGGATGTGTTATAGGTTGTGACATTGGAAAGTGGAAGCCAAAATAACAAGAGAAAACTTAAATCTCTGAAATAGGAGATTGAGAGTCTTCTAGGCAGAATAAACAGGGCATCAGAATGCTGTCATTAATGAGATGATCACTAGGAGCGAGGCTCGCAGAATGTGGACCTCCGGCGGACAAAAAGAGAACTGTCCTGGAGAAAAAGTGGGTTGCTAATAATGACCTACGGTCTGCAAATGATTTCATGCTTGAATATAGATTCAATGGTAATTGACAGCGTGTAATTCGCAAGTTCAAGTAGGGCGAGAGTAACAAGAATGAACTGTCTTCTTGCGTGGCAGGAACAGAAGTGCACCAGTTGCAGTTTCACTAAATGTTCTCTTTCAGATTCTGCGTCTTTTTTATCTATATTTTTTATTTTTATTTTTTCAGCTTATACATTTTCATTGTAAAGTAATTGAATTTTGAAGAATGGAACATTCGGAGGCTTTTCTTGATATTGTTTGTTAAACATTACCTATTTTGTTCCACTATATTTTTGTTCTCTGGATGGAAATTATGTTCATATTCATAAGCCCAAAGAAAGTATGCAAAACCCAAAATCAACCTGTTACTTAATTTGGGACATGACGATCGGAAATGGAGTGGAAAATGGAATTGACAGGATACTAAACTGTTAGGTCTCGAATTTCTATCCGCGTTCATCGAATCCTAAGAGCCTCTCAGCACAGATGTTGCACAACTTCCTGCCAAGAGTTCTAGCTTTGCATTGCCACAGGGTGGCCCAGTGGGGTCCCAGAGGTCATTCTGCGTATTTCTTAGCCGCTTCTTTGGTCAGAAATTAATTTTTAAAAGTTAGACATTTTGACACGTATCAGCAATATCGCCGTCACCTCCTGCGCCGTACGATGCCACAGGCTTCTGCGGATTCCGTCACTCGTTTTTCCTGTGCTTTCACGTCCATGAATCTCCAATTATATTCAGTCTCTAGTCCCATAATTCTCTTCATAGAAGGTCTGGGTCTTCCAACTCTTCTGATGCTCAAAAGAGCCCAGCTAACACTGTCACCTGCAGTTCTCATCTACATATGGATAGCTTCCACAATTTCCCTTACGGCAGATAACGCCTTTTGCATCGTTATCCTCAAATCGACAAAATCTTTGGTGTCATTATTACACCCTGTTCTTAGTCCATATAGCAGCACAGTTCGCATTGGCGTTACGGACAGTTTTGCTTTCCTTGCGGTGTCAGTCTTTTTGATAGCCCCATCTCTTTCAACATGTCATTTGGTTGATTTCCGGTTTTCAGTCATTCATTAAATTCTAACTCATGACAACCTACACTTGATTTTATTGTTCTTAAATTTTTGAAAGATTCAATTCCATTAAACCTTTCTCCAAATACTATTAATCTCTCTCTCTCTCTCTCTCTCTCTCTCTCTCTCTCTCTCTCTCTCTCTCTCTCTGCCATCTCCAGATACATTTTAGAGATATGATCAGTTGTATTAAGCAGACTTTGTAAATCAAGCGGTGTTTTACTAATTAAAAACTGCATCAATTACCAATTCGAAGTCTCTATCGGTATTCAAATCTCTTCTATCTGTAGTCACTTTCGTTTCTAAATCAGCTTGTTCGTCTCCAAGAACTCTACATTAAATTCATCTTTTATTTCTTGTGGAAATTCATGTGTTGTGCGCAGCCCAGTATAATACACATGTTGCACTTCTTTTTCAGAGCTTTAGAGTTAGCCAGTGCCTTTCTTTACTAATTCCATTTGCTCATCCTTTTCGCCGTTGTTCACAAATTGCTCCTCAGACGTCCTGTCAATTTCTTGAATTCATTTCCTACCTGTTGCATCTCTCCAATTCGTTTCAAGGTTCTCACATGTCCCTTTGCTATTTTCAGTTAATCCTTAGTATCTGTTAATCTGCAGATACTTACCAACTCCATCTTCTAGAGAACGGAGTCCATTTCTGAATTTTGGGCAACCATTAACCTGGCAGAATTCATGGGAGATTCGTTGGTTAAGACTACCGAAGGATAGTCAGTTAAAAGAAATGAATTAGATATTAACAGGGAAATTCGGTAAAGAAAGGAAATCTCCGAACAAAGAAAATGGGGCTATTACCCGAGTAAATGAATAAAGATCATCTCATCCTCTTCATGTCTATAATCCACGACAGCCGTCCAGACATCAGGGAAAGGACGTGTCCGTCTCTGCCCTACATAGACAGTGACCGGTTTCCCTAACATCGCAATCCTCCCTGCCTAGTATTTACAAGATATGTCACAAACCAATGGAAAGTGGTTATGGGAAAAAATTCTAAGGTAAAAAAAATTATTTATATCATATAAAAAAATAAATATCATATAAAAAATCATTGACATGAAAAAATATTTTAATGATATGATGGTTTAGGATGAAATATATTCCTAAAGGTAAATTTGAATTAGGAGGAAATTTTTGGAACTTTCCAGGAATTTCCATACCTATGACTGAAAAGTGCAGTGCAACAATCGACCTTGTATTTGTCAAGTCTTCAGATTTTGACTGAAGGACTTCGACTCATCTTTGAAAGCCTTTGCTGGGTTCAGGATGAAAATACGATCGACGGCATGACTCCGATACTCCATTGATCATTTCTGTTCTCCCATTCATGTTTTCTTTCCATATATATTCTGGAGGGATTGGTTTTGTAAATCTCTTTTACCTTTGAGCAAGTGCGCTTACGGTCCGAAGTAGGAAGTGTCTCAGATGCATGCAATATCGTCAAAATTTGTCAGTAAAAGGGCGAACTTGATTTGATGATCTGAATTTTACTTTTATAGAAACGGGTGAGAAAACTGAAGATGTATTTGTAGCAAACACTCTGCGTCGCATCAGGCCTCTAATCCCTTTACCATTTTGCCACGCTTAGAGCAAGAGTCCCTCCTGGCATAAGACCTGCTCAATCTTAACCAACCAAATATAAGAGCCTACAACATTCCTCGACAAGAAGGAAACTTCCTTAGAGTTCAGGAACTGCCAAGCCAATGCATAGTCGTAGGTGTGGCAGTTCTTGGAGAGTTAAAAAAAAAAAAAAAAAAAAAAAAAAAACTTCCTCGTAATTCAAATTTAGCTTTAGGGATATATTTCATCCTAAATCATCATATTATTAAAATATTGTTTTTCCATGTAAATGATTATATTATATATATATATATATATATATATATATATTATATATATATATATATATATATATACAGTATTTATATATATATATATCTTTTATATATATAAATGAGCTTCTTGGACATTAGAATTTTTTCCCATAACCACTTTCCATTGGTTTGCAACGTATCTTGTAAAATACTAGGCAGGGAGGATTGCGTTGTGAGGGAAACCGGTCACTGTCTATGTAGGGCGGAGACAGACACGTCCTCTCCCTGGTGTCTGAACGGCTGTCGTGTATTAGACTTGAAGAGGATGAGAAGATCTTTATTCATTTACTCGGATAATAGCACCATTATCTTACAAGTATATCTCAGGATGTACTTTCTATAGAACAGGATTTATATCTACCTTTTCACACAGTTCCAGTTTCGCTGCAGCATGTATAATACAGCACGGTGCCAAACGCTCGTTAGGACGTCATAGAGGCCTGGGTTGCTTTTTTTATTAGCAATGTTAAAGTTCATATAGAAATTCATAGATTAGGTAGACAGCTTTGAAGTCATGATTGTGATAATGTTTCATCTTGTGCCAGGCCATAATTAGGGATGCTGAAAGCTAGACATTTAACGACTCCGTAATAAGGATAATTTGAGAGTGAGAGACATTGACAGGTAAAACCAAAGTGTTTGAACCATCACCTTTCACGCTTCCTTGAGTTAGAGAAAAGAGAAGAGAGGAGAGTCGAGTCATGCGATCTCACTGTCTTCTCTCGTTAGGAGGAAGAAAAAGTCGAGATGTTAAGGATTATAAAATCACAAGTGAGCCATCGAATATATTGGAGTTGCATACGGAAGTCAAATTGTAGTTAAGTGTAGTTCGATCTTTATTGCTATACGGCCATGAATCATGAAGCGATAATGAAATTATACGTAAAAAAAAATCTATTTGAAAATGAGCTTTAAAGGGAATATTATTAGGCAGAGAAGGATTCAAGAGAGAAAAGATACCATAAGGAGAACAAATTCCCTATATAGAGGAGATAATGATGGAAGGCAGATGGAGATGGCGTAGACATGTCCTTTGCACCACCCGTAGGTCATCTTAGTTCCCGAGGTCACCAGAAGACTGGGAAGATCCAGATCTACTTCGATGAGACTATGAGAAGGGTGGGTGGAGATAAATGGAGATTTGTGGAAGATAAAGCACAGGAAAGACGTGAGTGTCAGAATTTCACAGAGGACCTTTGCGTCACGCGGCGTTGAAGGGATGATGGCGATGATAGGAAGAAGCCTTTGTTTTCTCACGGGTGCGGGTCAGGGAAAATAGGTAGCGACGGTATATATCCTTTTTGTGCTTCACCTATTAGGAAAGATTAACTGACACTTCGGGTGTTGCATTCTTATTATAATGCAGTTGTATGTAGTTGGAGTGTATATAAACAAATCTATTATTAAATCGTTAGTATTCCAGGTGACTAATCAATTTTTTACGTAACCCATGGTAAGACCTCTTTGATATGAAAGATGGCGGACAGAATTCGTCCTTCCATTGTGAAGAGGACGGCTGCAAGTAAATGCTGCTTCTTGTAAGACGGGTGACAGAACTGGAAGTAAAAAGGTTAAAAGGCAAAAAAAGCAATAGTGATCTCAAGCGCTGTCTACCCTTTCGTGAATGTCCCGTTTGAGAGGGTCTCAGTGGGTGCCACTGAAATAGCTGCTCTATTTGTAGTGAAAGTTAAGATTATTCCAGTTTTACGGCCATGAAAAATAAATAATCAGAAAAAATGCTACATATTTTTCATTTTTCTTACTCTAAAGGTTCAATTCCAAGGCCAATTATTTATAAAAGAGTGGAAACCCGAACCAAAGGGAAATTCTGATGGCGGAGAGCAGATGCAGAATCTCTTGATTTTATCTTGTATTCACTGTCGCGTTTCCTTTTTTTTAAGCTTTACTTCAGTAAATTATTTACAAAAGGTTGCAACAAACCTCGAACTACATACATTTATATCTAGAATACATTGCTTTCAATATTACAAAAATCTTCGTGAAATGGTTAAATATTTTGGTTTTTAAAATAGTTTTGTTATCTCTTTTGTTACGTATAATGAAAGCTTTAATTTTATTTGTAATCAAACATTCATGCACATTGGTCTCATTCACTGAATCCAGCACGTCCTTGGGCCCCTTTACTTCCTTCCCTCAGCGACGTCCGGATTCAGCGCGATTGACGCCTCTTCTGTCACTTGCACATGTATGACCAAAGCAGTGAGCCCACCCTGTGTGCGTCTTTTCCTCCTTGAACCACAGACCAACTTTTCAGTGTCTCTTACTCAGTATATCATCCTCCAACATTTCATTCAGTATTATGTAGTCAACGAAGGGTTCCCTGTGATGTAATGACCACTTGCCAGCGAGAGACCTTGAGACAATATGACTGTGACCCAGCTTAAAATAGGTTTACGTAATGAAAACTGCATCTCCTACAATGCGAAACCAATTGGACGTCTACTGTAGTGTGAGAGGAAAAATATTGAGTGCTTTTACTTTTTGCTGTTTACGAAAGCAGCTGAGGGTTGAATAAAACAAATGTCCATTAATGATACGTCAGCGTTATACATTGAACGATACGTGAGATTATCAATAAGCACCTTGGAACATGAAAAAGCAAATGCTGAAATTGTAATGGGGAAAATTAGACGCACGCTGGGGAAACGTTTATTCTTGGTTTTGTTTATGTGAATTAAAAGGTGTATGAGGTATGACGATCACTCTGATGCATAATGATCATGATATATAAGGGTGTTTCCCATAGGGGCTTGTGCCATAAGTTCGCCGCACTGCTTAAGGTTCTTTGCAGTGTGACTTTGGCTCCTAGCTGCAACCCCTTTCATATTCTCTTTCTTCCATCTTACTTAACACCCTCTCCCAACGGTTGATTCATAGGACAACTGCGAGGTTTTGCTCCTGTTACGCCTTTCAAACCTTATACTGCCAGTTTCTGTTTCAGCATTGAATGACGTCATAGGTCCTAGTGCTTGGCCTTTGGCCTAAATTCTGCATTCAGTCAATTGTACATCAGGGTGTTGGAGATGTAAATACTTCGCATGAAACAACAATTTGAGATGTTAAATTATTGCTATAAAAGAGCTGAACAATAGTAGTGACTGGCGGATAAAATTACCGAAGTATTTCAGGCCCGAGCCAGAAAACTGAAGGATTCAGAGATGTTCTCAGTATGCCCAGAAACATCTGGGATAGCCCAGGAGACTGCGACTTGAGGCCAATCAGATCCACGAATCTCTCCGTCAATTTTTTTGGTTTTAGTTATCAAGAAATGTTTTTTGTTCCCAATTTGACGAAATTGCTGCACTTGTCAGATAGAGAATGCCAAGTTCGGTCATCATTGCAGCTTATTGACGGACGGTACCATTTCTAATGAAGAAGTGCTTCCTTAAAACCAAGACCACTTGCTGCTTTTGATAATAATGTTTGTCCTTTACTCTGAACACAAATAGTTGTTCTTCATCTGTGACCTAAACTTCTCTCTCATTTGATCTGACAATCATTTGCCTTCAGATGTTGTCAGGACCTGTAAGAGTTCGGGGTCTGGCATGATTGTCAATATCTGCGATAAAGCCTTCGGTGCTGATTAATTCTCCCCTAACACGTCCTAGGACTGGAGGCATGGACGGGCGCATGTTAACGTCTTAGGGTACAGTTTCGCCAGGCATCTAGGATAATCTGTATTCCCAATCGCGTTTCCTTCTTTCTTTGAAGTCTGAGTGTGGTCTGGGATAATTCAAGCTCCGAGTCAACCAGTTAGTATACACACGTCGTATGATCCTAAAAATAGACTCTCTCTCTCTCTCTCTCTCTGTATATATATATATATATATATATATATATATATATATATATGTTTATATATATAAATTATATTTGTGTTTGTGTGCATGTATGGGTGTATTTATGTTACATATACATGTGTGTGTGTGTGTGTAAACTTGAAAACTGCGGTAGTGCGTATAAGGTATAGTAAAAACCAGGTAAAATATTAGTCACGATAGCATATAAATCTCCATGTCTAACATTTACAAGCTTGACATTACCGTCGAAGGGTTGATCGCGTCTCAGGCATTTATACTCGCTAAAGATAACTAAGTACGATCGAAATTATTCAGACTCATTAACAGATATGTCCAGATAAATATTGTGTGAAAATTATCCAAATTATGCAAACTCATGAACAAAAGCATTTGGGTAAGAAATGCTGCTCCGATAGAAACTAATTTACGAATTGGTCAAAATCACTTAATGATAACGACCAATTACGTTATGAGGGGTATTGCAGTTTTTTTTTTTTTTTTTTTTTTTTTTTTTTTTTTTTTTGTGCAGACCTCAGTTGTGGTAAATTTATATGATTCTTTGAGTCCATTGGAAATATATGCCATGGAAATACATTTCATCATTTTCGTCGTAGAGCCAGTTATTGATTTGATTACCCTCCCCTGGTTAATATACCTAATAATCATTCAGCGTGCTTATGGCGAGCGGATTTAGTATTCTGAAGTGAGAAAGAGGCGTTCTAAGTTTAGCCTCGAGTGACTGATGATGAGAGGGGGTTGTGTTGTAGCCAAATACAGTGCATTGACGAGTAAAGCATTTCATTATGAACTGTCTGACGCCGTGGAAGTTCATCGAGGGAAAGAGGCGCACAAGTCGTGTGACGGAACTCAAAATAGTAACAGACCTCGGCTTCGTGTAGCCCATTAGTATTATTCCAGGGTAGTCGGCGGAGGGTTGTTCGCGAATGCTGTTGAGCTAGTTATTGTGAAAGTAATTATCCCGGGATGAATACAGATGGCAGGTGGCATGCGTCGCCGGATATCAACCACCTCCCGATTTCTCCTCCTGCTCGGACTCTTCTTCTAGTTATTATTATTATATTATTATTATTATTATTATTATTATTATTATTAAGTAGAGATCTTGTAACAATTGGAGTCATGTCGTCGTGATGGATGGAGTGTTTTCCTCATTGCTATCTAGGGATAAATAATAAACACATAAATATTATGAATGTCTCGCTCATGTGTTATAAAACACTTTTTGAGATCCATTTAACAATCTATTTCTGTTCGCTTTTCAGTTACATTGAAAAAGAAGCTTCTTTTCACTTTTTTCGTACCATTATAAGGATTTGTTGAAACTCTCTCTCTCTCTAAAACTCTCTCTCCTTCCCTCTCTCTTCTCTCTCTCATCTCTCTCTATCTCTCTCTCTCTCTCTCTCTCTCTCTGTCTCTCGTCTCTCTCTCGTTCTCCACTCTCACTCTCTCTCCTCTCTCTCTCTCTCCTGTTATATTTGGTACCTGGTCTTTAAGTTTCTCCTTTCCGGTGGTCTTCTTAATATATATATATATATATATATATATATATATATATATATATATATATATATGTATATGTGTGTGTATGTATGTGTATTATATACATAATTTATAGGTCACTTTTTACCAGATACGTGGCTATTACAATTGCATATATACCATATATGTATATATGTGTGAGTCTGTGTTAAATATGAGTCTTCTGGTAATAATAATAAACTTTGTTCACTGTAATGTTTTTTTGACGTAATTTCGTGGAGTCTAGCAAATTCGAAAAGAAATGAATGTGGAAATTAATTTTCCCAGGTGGGATTTAAATGACGCTGGTTGAAAAGATAAAGGTAGTTGATAACCCATTCGGACTCCTTTAAGAGCAAAAAACTTTGCAAATGCATTTTCCTCAGAGTCGAAATAAACCCTTCGTTGCCGTGGTTGCCTAATGTTCAGGGTTCTGTATGTGTCAGACATAAACGTTCATAGTTGTAGAGTACCCGAGGAGGCTAACAAGAGACTTTCCGAGGCATAAGGCCTTTAAAGGAAAAAGACCAGCGTAACGAACGACGCCTCTCCTAAACCATTCCTTGGTTAGGTGAGATCTGAGTGTCTCGTGATTGCTTGGTTATCTTGCGCATTTTATAAAAAAATCCATTTATTTTTTGTTATATTGAATGTTAGTTATTAATTGTGTCCCGTTTTAACTCCACCAGTTTATTACTCTACAGGTTCAACATATTTTTATATAATGACCAGTTTATGATAATCATATACATTGAATATCTTCCACATCTTTTTCATGTTTCTTACAACCTTTTCCTCTCAGTGGAGGGTCTGAAGCCGTTTGTGGCTTAGCCCACTACTCGGTGTATTCTTGTCGGGTCAGGAAAAAGGCACTACTTTGCCCGTCCCATCGGCTTCTAATCCTACATAAAGTAATCCATTATCTTACAACCCTGATACACCTTCACTTGTTTCCATGATAACAGTGGTGGTATGCGGTAGGTCAACGTGACTAGCCAGCCGTGATAGGTGACAAAAGATGGTGACCTTATTATTGCTGAACCAACATCCTAAAATGTATTGTATGTTGCTGCCAAAGCCATTACGTAAGTCAGGACGAATGGTTTCATTCTGACTGTCTTACCGGGTCAGGTGACTGTAAATTAAACAGCCTTGAGGAATTGAATCAGAAATTGTAGGCGAAAGCTGTCATTATCCCTTATGCGTTTCGTTCTTAAGGGTGAATTTATTGGGATTTCACGATAGAGACATCTGCGGTTTTAAATTTTAGGATTGTCTAGATGGCTGTGAAGGCGAAGACTACCAGGGACGGTTTCATCCGTCCCTGGAAGTCGTTGACTCGTATCACGGGCGTTCGAATCTTCCAGGTGCCGAATCGTTTATCAGTTATAATCTCCCTTCTGTGATATTGCTGACGTAGAGCGAGTGAGATATCAAACGGCATTTGTCTCTTAACGTTTGTGAATATAAGAAAGTCACGGTGTATGTAATAAGAATATATATACTATATATATACACGTATATGTATACACATGTGATTGTGTATATATATATATATATATATATATATATATATATGTATTTATACACACACACACACACACACACACATATATATATATATATATATATATATATATATATATATATATATATATATATATGTATATTAAAGTCGAAATTATCGTGCAAAAATGACAAAAATAGTATCTGATTTTAATTTTAGACTTGTGATCGTGCAGACAAAGGAAGTGAATTGAATTGCTAGGTGTTATATACAGCGTCATAACTGCCAGGGGCGTCGTTGACGGTGGGTGTAGGAACGGTATCCTGAAATTTCTATGGAATCCTGTAGGTGGGGGCTATAGCCTATAACTGTACTAATCTATATATTATAGCTCTAGCATTTTATAGCGATCGTCTTGAATCAGCTTTTCCGCGCGGAGATTTTATGGCTGGAACAGTTGAATAGTATCATCTCCCGCCTTCTAAAACCTCCTTCTGCCGAGGTCAGCTTCAAACTCCAAAGAACTGTAATAATGTCACTCAAGCCTTTCACTGTCAAAGAGGCTCCCCCCCCTCCCCTAGAATTGTCTCTTATCACACTACAACTCTGACGGTGGAACTAACCCAGTGAAAGATTGATATTCTATGTGGAAAGATTGTTGTTTGTCTTTATGCGTCATAGAAGACCCTGAGAACCAACAGAAGTTTCTTTGTTGCTCTGAAATGATTTGAACCTGTATATGTTTAAAAGACTGTTTCAACATATGTCTGTGCTGAAGAGTAATTCAGGCAGGTGATTAACTGATAGGTAAAAGTAATCCTTTCGCTCGTGGCCAACTCAGTTGCTTCAGTTTCGTCCAAGAGTTGGCTGAGAAACGAGACTCGGAGATGTTTATTTACCCGTTTGTGTGTGGACTATGAAACGACTTAGTTTTTACTGAAAAAAAACTAATAACCAAAGAAAAATTAAAAATGGGACTGAAGCAGCAACTGTAATTATAAGGTCGAGAAGTGGAGACAGCTCAACCGTGAACGGTACAGTTTTCATTATTTCACCAAGATGCAAACGGTGATCTGAAGTAGATTATCCCATGGGTATTTTGGAGGGCATCAATCGGTTGTAATGAGCCCAAGATTGTCCAGTTATAGCAGAAACTGTCCCAGTGACCTTCCGTAGTTAGTAGGTAATGTGTAGGTATTCTCTCACACCTGGAATTTTTTATGCATATGAATTGGCAGAAGACTGCTCATCATTCAGCAGCAGCAGCGATAACTGACATAAGGGTAACAAAAAAATGCCGACAGCAATGAAGTCGGACCGAATATTACTACCAAATAAATTTCTCGCTGCATCCCCTGAAGTCTTTCAGGAGGCCTCATCAGGCTCCCATAACTTCTTTTTTTTAGGGTGGGGGGGGGGGGGGGTTGGGGGGGGGGGGGGGGGGTGGGGGGGAGGGGGGGGTAGGGGGGGGGGGGGGGGGGGGGGGGGGGGGGGTGGGGGGGGGTGGGGGGGGGGGGGGGGGAGGGGGGGGGGGGGGGGGGGGGGGGGGGGGGGGGGGAAGGGCACTACCATACCGTGGGCATTCTTATGCACATTCAGCGTGTGCCCCTGGTGCCAGCTATGGCTAACCTAACTTTCTATGCTCTGTGGTGGATGGGTTGTCGATACATGAGGTTTTGTTTGTGAGTTTGCCTGTACCTCTTTCTCTGTCTGGCTCACTTTCTTTTGATTTGATGGGCTGACCATTTATTAGGGCATTTCCATGTGGATTTAGTGTGTGCTGCTAGCATGCTCATGGTGTCTCTTCTGGCTAACCTAGTCTCTTCTCGTCTTTTATGAATGATGGAGTGCACCTTTTGGTTAACCAGTATTTTGTATTTTAGTGCATGGGTTCTTTGGGGTCAGGCAGTTTATATATACGTATGTGTGTGTGTTTATATGAATTTTTATCACATCACCATAACATTTAGTTTACACAAACATTCAGCTACAAATGTCATTTAATATCCAATTCACTCTACCTCTTAAATTGTCATAAATCTATGTATGTATATATATTTTAGACGATTACTGCATGGTGAGTTCTTCCACTATTCAGTCGCTATGTTCCGAATGTAGTATACCACCATTTTGTCGTTTTTCTCCAAAGGTACCCCTTGCTAAAGGGAACATCATAATTTATTATTATTTATATAATAATATGCACTGAGATTAAGGAGAGGCCACGGGCTATAGCGTTTATTTAAGTTTCGACTTGGAATACATTGAATAATCGAAATACAAAAGATATTTAAAGTAAACTCGATTAGTAATAAATAAACCCGTCAATGATACGTAGAAATTTTTAGGAAAAACAAGGGTACATTTAGAGAAATTAATGATAGCTCAAGAAGAATTTATAAGATGCAAATCTAGCAGGAGCTCACTGAGAATAAGTAAGTGAGCTTTTATTAAGTAATCGCATACAGCAGCACCTCGACTTAACGCTTTACAGCAATTCCACATAGTTCGCAACCTAAACACATCTGTACCACACACTAAACATTCAATTCAAGAGAATATCACAACTCGGAAAACTTCTCAAACATACATGATTGCAATCAAATAAAAAATGCATACTTAAGTAGCATATAGTAAGTGAACCAGTATTCTTGTCACTTATTAGACAGCACCACTATAATAGATTCTCATCAACGGTGCATTCGATGCCTAGGCCAGTCCCTTACGACGCTCCTGATTGGCTGCTGATAAGCCATTCACAGGGCTGGAGACTCTCAGTCTCTCTCGTGAGTTCACATAGGCAGGATGCATGTTGCACATCACTTGACGGATACTTTTGAAGGACGTATCCTTCAGGAGAGGTGGAACACAGATCCTACCCATGTGAACTCTCGAGAGACTGAGTGTTGCCAGCCCTGTGATTGAATTATCAACAGCCAATCAGGAGCGTGGTAAGGGACTGGCCTAGACATCAAATGCACGGTTGATGCGAATCTACTATAGTACCAATTGATATGAACGTATTATGAACAAACAAGAACCTTGAACCCCAGTAATCCGGCGCCATAACATTGCCACAATGTCACCATAGCCAACGCTGTCGGTAAGAATGCACTCACATAAATATCCAAGAATGCCACCAGAATAGCAGCGTACTATCCATCCTCGCAGCTCACAGCAAAAATCCCTCTCGTTTCTAGAGTCATAGGAATTGCTTGTGCCAAGCGGTAATCGTATGTTGGGTCACGTTTATTATTTATCAGAAAGCCAGATAAATATCTGACAGTATTATTAGATAATAATAATGATCATGCTAATAATACATATATATTATATATATATATATAGATAATATTATATTATATATATATCTAGTATAATAATATTATATATATAACAATCGCCATTCATGGAAACCGCAGACAACCACATCCGAAAGAAGAACCTTTATTGACTGCAGAGACGTTTCGCACATACATTGTGCATCTTTAGTCAGATGAGAATTAAAAAAATATACATATTAACACTAAATAAAAGTAGGATTCTCATTATAACAAGTAAAAATTAATACAAGACAATTTTTAAAATTAACTTAAAATTTACGGAAATGTTTAAAAGTTAATGACAAGTAAAAAAAAAAAAAAGGAAAAAGTATAAATCAGAAACAAATACCAAGGTGCAACCAACCGTAGGTTGACTAGACTTGGGCAAGAAGTTAAAAAGTTGACTGTTCCAGATAAAGCGGAGAAGATGAAGCTCCACTATTCATTGAGGGAACAAGACGTTTAATATATAATGACTAGAGTGGTTAGGTAATCAAGAGTCTTTAACTGGACCTAAAATAGAGAAGCGTTTCTTCACCTCTATCGTACAATTGATTTCGTGATTTTTGATGTTCGAGTGTTCAGGCCTACTTAATTTTTGACCCGTCCTAAAACTAAAGCCCATGTGACTACAGTATCTCATCTGCAGCAGCCTCTTAGTCGATCCAACGTAAATTCCGGGACATCCCGGACACGTAAATTTGTTTACTACGTTGGATCGCATGAACTGCTGCAGACGATCTTTGAAGCAGCAAAAAGAGCCTATTTTGCTTGGGTTGTTTGATATAAGTTTTATATTTAGACAGGGAATTTCACTTATAATAATTATATATATATGTGTGTGTATGTATGTATGTGTATGTTTTATGTATGTAAATTAAGTTATAATCTTCACTGAACACGACTGAGAAAAAACTGAGGAAGAAAGGATATGAGGCCTTAATTAATCGCACCCGTTCACCTTCCGTCAGGCCCCTTCCTGGAGGCTTTATTGACCAATCAGTTCAAGAAAAATGTACTTCTGACTTATGTTGACGTTTGACTAGATGATTTGCGTGAAATGAAAACAAGTAAATATGGTAAGGGTGATTACAGTTATTACGGGATAGCATATGATACATTGTTGTTTCGTACATGGTTTGTCAAACAGAAAGGATAAGAGTCTGATAAGGTTAAATGGGTTTTGTGTAATTACCCGAGTCAGTATATTACATAATTATTACTGATTTCTTATTACATATTGAAAGAATGGGTCTATCTTAAATAAACCTGTTATACACATAAGGTTATTTTTCACCATATTCAATAGAGGCTGTTTTGATGAAATTTATCTCGGTGAATTTTGTTTCTGAATAAAGTTTGCAATTGTCAGTTAATCTTGTATACTATTCCTTGGTCGCCTGTGGGTCGGTAACTTCTTACATATAGTAGTATTTGAGTTCTAAAATGCAGCTGCTGAATTTAATCATTTAGCTACATGGATAAATCAAGAGCGTTGTGGTACGAACAATGTTATGCGTCTCCTTTCGTGATAGGATCTGCATTTTACAGCAACTTTCCGCCGTTTTGCATAAAGAAAAAAAAATAGCTTCATGCGTCAACGATCGTTTGATGATTAGTGAAGGAAATGACGAAATATAACATAGTTGTGAGCGTACCTGTACATAAATCTAGACAGCAAACGTAAGGTTAACCATCCACAAATATTTAAATTAATTCTGTTCAATTATACACACTGTTAAATGTACTCGGTACATTATTTCCTAGTCAGGTCGCATAAAAGTGAATGAGTTATTATCGGTTTCTCATACTTAATTCTTCCCTTTCAGATTTCCTGTATAATCTGGTATAGTCCTCTAAACGGTCAATTCTTTGTTCTATTTTTCTAAATTTATTGTTGAAGTATCGTGTGAGAGTTTTTTTTTACGGTAATGAAGTTGATACAGGTTGTATGATTGTATTTTGATGTTTCAGTTCAATTTTTCGGGGTAATGTGAACAGCGAGGAAAGAGGCGTTTTGTGTGTGTGTGTGTGTGTGTGTGTGTGTGTATAGCCTACCATGTTTATGAGACACTGTGACACGGTAGCTGAAAAACAACTCTACAGGTCAATGTACAAGTGATCTAATGCCTGTGAAAAGGACGCTGGGAATTGAATGTGGCGATGAGGAATAACCAGTGGATGGTAGTTTCTGTGATGTCACTGCAACCTTCGCCTTGTGTATTAAGTGTTGCTTAATACTTTCTATGTGGCACTTCTCTGATATCGTCAAACTTACCTTGGATTTATCTTCCATTGCCACGGTGGCTCGCATATTATTCTTTCATGGGAATATTGGCAGGTTCCGGGTATATTAATAAATCTCGTGTGCTTTTCTATGGTCACATGAGGATTTCAGGTATTTCATTTCCACCTAAGGGTACATCGGTTGGTGGTGTATGGTCTAAATTGAATTGCATTTGTACATAACAATAAAATATTGTATATCATATAATATGAATAATATGTATGATATGAATTAATACTTCCAAGACGGTTGGAAACCTGTCTAACTGTTTTAATCCTGAATTTTTATTGTTCAAGTTTGTTCATATTAGTACACTATGATGGTAAAGTCTAGCTGGGGAGTAAAGCCTCTTTGTGATGTATTTTGCTTCATTTGTGTGTATTGGCTCAAACGTCTGTTCATATAACAGATCAGCCGCAGAAACAGATGCTTGTTGGCATTAAATTTCATAAATTCTAAGGTTTATGTATACAGTATATTCTTCTTTTTCCAGTTAGGGCCAAGAAGAATTGTGGGATAACTGTTGAGCAGTTTGAAAGTTTTGGGAAATTTGTAGGCTACACGAAGAAAAATTGTATGGGTGTTTAATAAAGCCATAAATTAACGTAGCTGTAATGGTGACAAACAAATGAAAGTAATAGATTTGTCAGTTCTCCCGGATTCAGGGAGTCTTCTCATGAAGTTTGACCCGATTTCTCTCGTAATTTTGAACTGTGCTCTGAAGAAGAATATTTCATTCAGATTTACTGCTTCGATTTGGTAATAAAAACAAGGTTCATGATAAAAAGATAACTGCCGACGTCATTGCTGTTCATTCTGAATTTACCTGCAGATGGCACAAGCAGTTATTCTGCCACATTCGAATACATCACAGAACTCAAGAGAGGTTTATGAGTTGTAAACTTAAACTAGGATACTAACACTGAAATGGTATTTGAGTTTTCTCGGGGAAGGGAAAAATTCGAGAAGTAGAAAATAACAGTAAGTTTTCCACTCAAGTCAGAAGCCCAATTTGCTGATTGGATTTTGCAGTCCCAGTTTCCTTTCAAGTGATGATGCACAGGCGCACTTTGAAGGGTTGCAATGGGAAAGTCGAACCTTTAGTCAAATTTATCTTTAAATCTGTTCTGTCTTTCTGACTGTATTTCTTTTTTGCTTCTTCTCATGTGTGATTGTTTACTCAGATAATACTTCATTTATCTTATGATTATGAGTGGTACTTTAGAAAAGGGTATGGAGACTGTTATGATAACATTAGAAAATAGAATTTATTGGTTAAATGACAGAAAGCAAGAGGAAAGGATATCATCAGAAAGTTAGTGCTTGAATCTAAACCCTGACCTCTTTGGCTTCTTCAAAGATCAAGTGCAGTTATCTCCTCTTGCTCATCCTGTGTGATTGCCGCTACTGTTGAGCTCACAAGAAAAGTATCTTTATGAACGATATGACAACGAAAGGTGAGCTCAGTGTAACAGTTCACCTACCAATTTGTTACCCTTGATGGGTAGTAGTGGGACCCTACGTTTCGAACCAATAAGTAATAAGCAGTGAGTACAAATGTGATTTCTAGGCGTTGACTTAGTCAAGGAAACAGTTGATTAGCACATCAAAATTTATGTGGAATAGAGCGGGAGCAGAGAATATGCATGATATATCAGAAAGTTATTCATAAAGTTTAGATAGATGTGAGTTTGCGAAAATATGGGGAACCATAATGTTAGGCAGACCTAAACCACTGACGGAATGTGGCTTTTGGAACTGCGCCTAAGAAATTCGCGGAGGGTTTGGAAACAGATTGCCTATAAGCATAGCAGGTAGAACCTGAGAGGGTGGATTGAGGAGAGAGAAAGAGAAATGACAGAGGTGAAAAGATCCGAGGTTTTTGAAACCATAGATCAGGCAGAGGCTCAAAGAGCAGGCACACTGGAGGAATGAGTGTGGAATTCTAGATTGAAAGAGAACTTACAGCGCAGAGACTGAGCAAATGATAGTATTAAGGAAAACGTGTTATAGGTAAAGATTGAATGGCACATTGTAATGAAAGGGGGTCTTATGTCTGTGAACACAGTTTTGGAGAGTGAAGATACTTAGGTAGGAATTTTACCCTTACTGCAGTCGTTGATTAATGAAGCTCATGTTTCTCTCCGAAAGTATATTTTCTTGGGGGGCTAAATACCCAAGTACCAAAAGGAAAATAGGATTATGGGGTTAAAAAAATAATAAACGTGGTTATAGGTAGTCGTAGTCCTTTAATTATAATATCTGGTCATTGTTTTTTTAGAAATGAATATTATTGACTGCTATGAGTCAAGAAACTTGCAAGCCTTTTACCAGAAAGGAGAACGGTTTGCTGTAGTATTTATGCACGAACATACAGCAGTTGTAAGTGTAATCTCGCTGGCCATTCCAGCTCTTTTGTTCTCTTGTTTTGTAATAGCTGACGGTGGTTAGGTGGCCACGGTGATGTGACATGAGAATCAAGTACAGCACATCACGGCCTCTACCACGTAAACCCTCCGTGATATTGAATTAATGTAACATCACAGAGGTATGAACTGTGCTGGAACAAGGGCATTGCCTATTAAGACGTTGATGCGTTTAAGCATAGCATCCTACATCTTCCTCTTCCCTCTACCATAAATACCATATCTATAAATGCTATTGGTCTTACGTCCATGATAATGTTTGAGGCGGCTAAATACAACCACCCGTGGTGGCTTTTCAGTCGATGATGTTAGCGTAC
Organism: Macrobrachium nipponense; assembly: GCF_015104395.2. Lineage (NCBI taxonomy): Eukaryota > Metazoa > Arthropoda > Malacostraca > Decapoda > Palaemonidae > Macrobrachium > Macrobrachium nipponense. The sequence goes on along the minus strand of NC_087212.1, from coordinate 62,805,427 downwards.
GTACTGTATCATGGCGAAAGGTGCGTATGTGACAGGCAGACATATCCTGATCAGTAGCAGCCTCACGTAGATAAGGAGACCTTCACGAAATGAACCACCGCTGTAAAATATCCAGAGGAGGAGCCCGCGCGCAGAATCTTCGGCGAACGCAGAAGCGGAGGCACGAGTTCGGAATTCACGATTCGAGATTGTCCTTCGCCAAGCGCAAGGTCAGGAACCAATGTCAGAAACGGAGAGCGAACCGCGCATGCGGGAACAACTACGTAGTCCGCTGTAGGAAGGCAAAGACTGTGACGTAATAACACGAAGGCGTAGTTTGTCTCTACTTACAACAAACCACATCATATCCTATGTTCGTAATGGATTCGATCGAAGATTCCACAGATGCAAATGAACGTCGCTGAGTGTGAAAATCGAAGCAGATACGAACAAATTTCCTCTCCCGTTACCTACTTGCTATATACCTGTTTCTGTCCAGCGTCGGTGACAAGACAAGCATTGGTATACATACATATACTGAAGTGAAGATTATATGAAAACATTAGGGCTATTGCAAATTAAACCGTTGCTCGTCTCCAGAACACGTTTCTTTCAGAGACGTGGTTTAACCATTTTTTTACTCTTACATATAAATTCTATCTCTCTCTCTCTCTCTCTCTCTCTCTCTCTCTCTCTCTCTCTCTCTCTCTCTCTCTCTCTCATATGATGCTGCTTTGATGATTATGTCAGAGTCTAACACGAAAGAACTTCGAAATTGATATGCAACAAGCTGACTGCGAAGCTCAGCTGATTTCAGTTCAGTTATAATTCTGACATTTATATTCAGTGTAAAATGTAAGTTTGTGGAAATGAGGACTGCTGATGAAGGACGGGAATGGATGCCGAGAATTTGCTTCGTATAATATCTTGGTTATGTCGATGTTACATAAGGCAAGCGGTTCAGTTAAGCTAGTAAACGTTTAGTTTTGAGTAGTCAGTCTGCAAGTGCAGCTTATCTTCGGACCAGTAAACTAATGCTGTCTTATGCTATACAGTTGATGTCCGAGTCTTCGAAGTGTTAGATGAACGCCTGTCTTATCTCTAGGATGAGACACGTTGGTCCATATAACAAATGACCATCCAACGTTTTCACAGATAACGGATTTCTGGTCGCCCTTTTGTGTGTGTGTGTGAGTGTGTATTATTTAAGGACGATTAAAAGGTTTAAAGGAAGAAATTTCTTTGTACGATTCTTCATTATTCTTTAACATTATGTTGTTATTCGTTTATCTTTTTGCGGTGTTTTTTTATGCAAATCCGTTCAGATGGCAACCAAATTCTTTTGATTTTAATGAGTGGGTTTTATAGAAATGGGGTGTTAATGGATGAGTGCCGTAGGAAAAGGGTCAGCTGACAATAGAACATCAAAGGAGGGAAGGGAACAGTTATCTTGAGAAAAGGACGGCACCTTATTGAAACGGGTAAAAGTAGAATCAGGAAGAATGATCACAGCTTGGGAGGAGATAGTAAGTAGAGGTTTGTGATAGTGTTCATCAGCCCAACACCTTCTTGCCCTTACTATTGATGGATGGTTTCACTGTTGGTGTCAGCTAAATTTAGTCAGGAATTGGTTTCCCCTGCAATTACTAGTGAAAGGAATTGCCGATTATTACCTCTCAGGGGTTTGTGAAGAGACTGCCTCGAAATTGGTTCAATAAAATAAGCGGTGGATGGCAGTTCCCGTTGCCTTCGGTAAAATGCAACTGATCATAACCTTCTTCCAATTCTGTATAACCTACGAAGCAACCAGGAAGGGAGAATTGGAGTGAATCTGTTCAACAGCCAGTTTCAACAGTGACCATAATTTTGAATATCCTTTCAGATATTAACATTAAGAAGGGCTTAGTGCAGTTCCGGCGTTGATAAACCTCATGTGCTGCTTATGAAGTCGGTGTGAAATGACAGAAAACCAATACTGGAGAAAACGTAGCTCGTTGTTATATAGACAAGTTGTTGGCTGACACTGGCCATGATGGTAACTGGATGAAAGAGACAAAAACTGGAAATGCCCGTGAAATGAACCTGCGAATAGATGTTTTACTGTGTTTGAATGAACAACCTGGCAAACGGACGAAGTAGACATAACCAAATTTCGTCGCGGAGGTAAGGCAGCCCACTGATGAAGAAGAAGGAGAACCCAAGCCTGCACATGGCAGTGGTCTGTTCCCAAATAAGCATTTTCTCCAAGTAAGGATATATTAAACCAAAAACAAGATGTCAGTACCGTACTTAATCTTTGTACCATGACTGAATGGAGATGAAACCCCACACGGCGAATCCACAGCATTAGCCACCTTATACTCATGCTAAGAAGGTGCACTAGATGTATGTCGAACACAGCTGCGCATAATGTACTGCTTATTTCTGTCTTGTATGCACTGACTACATTCTTAAGTCTTTCCTTTTTCCATCACCACTTACAGTGCGTTTCTCTCTTTGTCTTCTTCATCTCCTCCCGCTCAGAATTTCCCAATTATGCTGTTTTTCACTCGCCTTTTGTACTCTTTTCTCTCAAAATGAATAAAACCACATCCATGGATGATCCATCTTTTCATCTATGTTAAACTTATGATTACGTTCATGTTGTTTCTCCCCTATTTTATCCTATCACGCATTCTTACTCATGTATACTCGAGAAATAAGTAATTTCACCGGCTTGATTTTTTTTTCACTTATTCGTTCTTTCACAATTCAGTTCCACAGAATGGAGTTGGCTTAACAATCTTCCTAACATTTGCTCCTATGGACACTGCTCTCTTTTTGCGGACGAACCTTTTTCCTAGATCCTGCTACCTTCTTAGGTTCACTTAATGTTGTTGTTCAACTGTTCGCATACTGCTATTGTTCGCCACATTCACACATTCATTGCTCATTACTGGAAACAGGTTCATTTCAGGCGGCCCAGCCCGGCCCTAACGCGATTCAAATGCTAATATTTCCAAAAGTATTGAAGATACAAGAAAAATTCTTTCGGCAGATAAAACTTTACGTCTTTAAATTTCATCCCATGTAAGATTAAATTTAAAATATCATAAATGCACATTTAAATGATGTTTTAACTGTTGTATTATAATTTTCTCAAAATTAATGATTTCAGCTCCAAATTCGATAGTTTTCTCGAATACTAGGCTTAGGTAAACTGTCTTCTCACCTCCGCTAATAGGAATCATTTTGCATTGTATCATTTGTCATATTATTAGCAGTATGATGTTGGAAGACTATTTGTAATTCAGTTAACCATAACGTTTATGTAGCAGAGTTCCGAGATACCCAGTTAACCCTTTGATGGTTTACTTGAAGTTTCGCCTATAGTGTGAGTGTGTGTGTATATATATATATATATATATATATATATATATATATATATATATATATATATGTATGTATGATATATATATATAAAAATTATATATATATATATATATATAGATATATATATATATATATATTATATATGCATTAGTATATGTATATGTATGTACACTGATATAATAGGGAATCATGAGATTCATCTGTACATAATTCTCTTTTGTGAAAGGAGAAGAAAAATTAGCTGTTATAACCTGTAACATAAAATTCGCCTAAGTATATTTTGATGTTAATATTTAATCACTAAATTCCATTGGACAAAATGTATGCACGGTCAAGGGACTCTTAGACAATATAGTATATCTAATCTTTTTGAACAAAATTATATGAAATACAATTTGAAGATGCAGAAGGCGTAGAAATTCAGCGAAGGCTTCGTATTTTTCGTCTTGTTTCCGCTCAGATGGCCCAGAATGACTAGAAAGGGCTCGTTCGACTAGGAAAGTACGAGTATGTTTACGGATACCGACGTTTTTGTTTTCCCCTCCATGGGAAGACGCTCCGGCGAAAACGTTGTCATTCCCTGCGCGCAACACGCTTGACTTAGTTCCCAGGAATTTCCAGCTTGATATAGTCGTGGATGATAAAACGTTCTAATGATCGTGCTGGGACACCTCGAACAGAAAGGTCCTCTCTCTCCTGGGTCTCTTCAGTGAATACTGATCAGACGTTTTATCATTCAGAAATCACAATTTTTTTTTCTTCCAGAATTCGTTTCACTTTCATTAAACATTTTGGAAGATTATATACTTTTGATTTGTATAGCTGTGATGTTACGTATCAGTTGGTGAAATTGGAATAGGAAATAAGAGTAATAAGTTATGAGGCTTTTATTAAAATGTGAGTGAAATTGTTGGCCGTAAGGAACCATTTTCGTTCCGTTTTGGATGAATTGTAAATGGCTAACTAGTGTTCACACACATATATATATATATATATATATATATATATATATATATATATTATATATATATATATAATATACACACACACACACAAACATAAACACGGGCACAGACACAAAGAGCAATGTTCTATCACTGTCTTAACAAGTGTTCTATATTCTGACCTAATCACCTGGCCAGAGGGAGTAATATAACAAAAAAAGGCCTGTGTATATATGTATGTATGTATGTATGTATGCAAGTGTGAGGTCAGATGATGGGTGTGGTTGTGACCTTTATGCCCCTCCCAGGTCAACCCACCACCTTCCAGACCACGCCCTGCGTGTCTCTCCCCTGTGACAGCGTCTGTGGTACTTAAGTACTGGAAATAGGAAATAGAGAGAAAAATCCGGGGGAAACAGGTTCCATAGAGGGGATTGGCGTCTCTTAACCGAAAAG
>NC_087212.1:62765676-62790676 GCF_015104395.2 Macrobrachium nipponense | reverse complement strand
CTGGTATGGCTGTTACTTATTTATTTATTTTTTATCATCATTATTCTCGCAAAACCCAGATTATCTCAAGCGTTGCAGAGCTGGTTCATACAACCTTGCCAGTATTTAGGGATTGTTATTAGGACACGCAACAAGTGGCAGATATTAAAATGCAGAAGTATGCAGAGGTTAATATTTTTAACGGAACAAGAAATTTACGTCCTATAACCTAGCTCATTTGGGAGATGAAATACTACGTTCATATTGAAAACTGAATCCATTTTTTTTAAACTCTGGTCTTCCAGAATTCCCGAACTTTTTACAAATGTTATGTAACCATAATGATGCTTTAAGAAAAAATAGTCCCTCTCTAGCTAGTTTATTTCCCCATCCATTTGGGTACCCAATGGTATTTAAATGTAGCCTGTTTGTCTTTGGAGTGATCGTCACATTCCTTTATCATTAAAATTGTCAAGTTTCAACTAACATCTAATTGAGTAAATATTACAATGAACTCATAGTTTCATGTCTACAAATATACTTTAAGGTTAGGGAACACACACACACACAACACACACACACACACACACACACACACACACACACACACAGAACTGTTAATTTACTATCATTATTTTAGGGCGTTATCTTGTAGCCCTCCTTTAATCACCTTTTGTATATATCACTTGAAATTGGCGCCAGTTAGAATCCATGCACTGTTCATTGGCTAGTGGAGTTCCCCAGGAAAATCAGTTGTAGGACTGTTAGATGTCACTTTTGCACTCTTTCAAGAAATATTTCCATTGATGTCAGATAAGAGTGAAAGGATTGCAGATTTTTCGTGTTTTAATTACTTTGCTCACACATATACTTTTGTTCTCGAATGGGAGTTAGATAGGAAGGGAAGAAACCATTTTTTATTGCTTTCCTAAATAAGTCCAATGATGGTCGCAAAGAAATGCCATCCTTTGTCCAGAGAGAGATGGCTTTTGCATTTCGTTTCTGTGATTTATTTACATTGCTATGCAGTTCTAAACGTTAGGTACTGGCGTTCCTAGAACAAGTACTAGATGCCTAGGTGACGAAACATAGATGGTTGTATTAAATTAAATCTGAAATTCTGTACATAAAAATGTGTCTTAAGATCAAGATCCTCAAGTTAAACTTGAGAGAAACAAAATGAAGACTAAAATTATGGAAGGTTTAAGATCAATTATGTTTTCAAAGCATTCGTTGCCAGCACATGAAGTCGGCTGTAACTGAACGGTATGGTAGTATGGAAAATTTGAACTTTTAGATCAGAGATAGAAATTGGCTAATCAATTATACTTACGATGATTTCATGGTTACGGTTTTCACTGGAAACGAGGAACTTTCCTGATACGCTCATTTGAAAAGCAAAATACAAAATGGTATAGGTAACCCAAACTCTTCCAACTGATGTGGAAGAGATTCGTGAGTCATCATGTAACTCTTAGGGCAATCGAACTGGCCAAAGGGAGTTAAAAAGACAAAAGTTATGTCAGTTACCTCGGTATAGTACTAATCACAAATTTCCACGTGAGGTTGGATATCTTTTATGGTGACATTGTTCAAATTTCGGTAATGAGTACACTTCGATAAGAGGCCAGTTGTATGGGAGTTCGATAAACTAGCTCAGTGGTGTGGTTGAAATAATAATGATAATAATAATAATAATAATAACAATAATAATAATAGTAGCCATGATTCCCATGACAAAAGTACTACAGAAGATGGATGCCGGATACCAACTCAAGAAAAGAGGCAACAGAATCAACCATCTGATGTTCATGGACGACATCAAGCTGTATGGTAAGAGCATCAAGGAAATAGATGCCCTAATCCAGACTGTAAGGATTGTATCTGGGGACATCAGGATGGAGTTTGGAATAGAAAAATGCGCCTTAGTCAACATACAAAAAGGCAAAGTAACGAGAACTGAAGGGATAAAGCTACCAGATGGGAGCAACATCAAACACATAGATGAACCAGGATACAAATACCAGGGAATAATGGAAGGAGGGGATATAAAACACCAAGAGATGAAGGACACGATCAGGAAAGAATATATGCAGAGACTCAAGGCGATACTCAAGTCAAAACTCAACGGCGGAAATATGATAAAAGCCATAAACACATGGGCAGTGCCAGTAATCAGATACAGCACAGGAATAGTGGAATGGACGAAGGCAGAACTCCGCAGCATAGATCAGAAAACCAGGAAACATATGACAATACACAAAGCACTACACCCAAGAGCAAATACGGACAGACTATACATAACACGAAAGGAAGGAGGGAGAGGACTACTAAGTATAGAGGACTGCGTCAACATCGAGAACAGAGCACTGGGGCAATATCTGAAAACCAGTGAAGACGAGTGGCTAAAGAGTGCATGGGAAGAAGGACTAATAAAAGTAGACGAAGACCCAGAAATATACAGAGACAGGAGAATGACAGACAGAACAGAGGACTGGCACAACAAACCAATGCACGGACAATACATGAGACAGACTAAAGAACTAGCCAGCGATGACACATGGTAATGGCTACAGAGGGGAGAGCTAAAGAAGGAAACTGAAGGAATGATAACAGCAGCACAAGATCAGGCCCTAAGAACCAGATATGTTCAAAGAACGATAGACGGAAATAACATCTCTCCCATATGTAGGAAGTGCAATACGAAAAATGAAACCATAAACCACATAGGAAGCGAATGCCCGGCACTTGCACAGAACCAGTACAAAAAGAGGCATGATTCAGTGGCAAAAGTCCTCCACTGGAGCCTAAGCAAGAAACATCAGCTACCTTGCAGTAATAAGTGGTACGAGCACCAACCTGAGGGAGTAATAGAAAACGATCAGGCAAAGATCCTCTGGGACTATGGTATCAGAACGGATAGGGTGATACGTGCAAATAGACCAGACGTGACGATTGACAAAGTCAAGAAGAAAGTATCACTCATTGATGTCGCAATACCATGGAACACCAGAGTTGAAGAGAAAGAGAGGGAAAAAATGGATAAGTATCAAGATCTGAAAATAGAAATAAGAAGGATATGGGATATGCCAGTGGAAATCGTACCCATAATCATAGGAGCACTAGGCACGATCCCAAGATCCCTGAAAAGGAATCTGGAAAAACTAGAGGCTGAAGTAGCTCCAGGACTCATGCAGAAGAGTGTGATCCTAGAAACGGCACACATAGTAAGAAAAGTGATGGACTCCTAAGGAGGCAGGATGCAACCCGGAACCCCACACTATAAATACCACCCAGTCGAATTGGAGGACTGTGATAGAAAAAAAAAAAAAAAAAAAAAAAAAAAAAAAAAAAAAAAAAAAAAAAAACAATAATAATAATAATACACTCTTCACCAGAATAAAAGATACCCAAGGAGATACACTTGGCTCCAACCAATCATCTGCAAATTCACATTCTTTTCATCCTAGTTAATGTAGATACATATCAAGGTATTTTAGGATTATCATCTAAGTTTCGCTTGCCGATTTCCTGAAAATATTGTAGGATGAGAGTTCGTCGCCAAGAATTATTAAAACTAGGCCAGGGTATGATGGAGTTATTAGTCATGAGTTCTTCATCTTCTAAAGAGGACTTATTATTGTGTTTTATGCAGTTCTTTAGTTGAGTACTAAAACTCCATTGAGTTACGGGCTACCACATTTGATTTTGGCTCAGGATAAATTGCGTGAGTTCGAGTTGTCAGATCGTATGGAATTAACGCATTGATTGTTATTGATTTTATAAAGGCTCAAAATGTCTCCTTAAGAAGTGCTCCAAGATTAGTTCTTTATAGATTTTAGTGCTGCTTTCGATTTAGTAAGTCACAAGGTACTTATTTATAAACTTCAGAATCTTGGAGTGGGTGGATAAGTTTTAGGGTTACTTCAAGATTCCTTATAGTTAGGCAGCAACGAGTTGCTCTGGAAGAGATCTTTAGTGGACCAAGACCTAGTGTGTCTGGAGTTCCACAAGGCAGTATTCTTGGTCCACTGTTATTTTTTTGTATACAAGTGATATTGTTGTTGGCCTGGAAAGCAAGATTTTTCAGCATGGGTGTAGTAAAATCTCCACTTACGAGAAATGAAGCTGCCCTCAGCCTCAGTCGGGACATGGACCGGATCAGAGAATGGTGTAGTGAGTGGTGTATGAGGCTGAACTCTAGTAAAACGAAAACACGAAAACACTATTGATAGCAGATCTTTTACAGATTTCCTTCCCCTTCAGGTGGATGGATCTTTTCGGAATGAGTCTGAAGCTTCAACTATTGTAGTTGAAACTTTTGACTCGCATCTAACTTTTGAGAAACATCTGACCAAATTTTCAGTAAATGCCGCACGAAAGTTGGGTATTGTTCACAAGGCCTCATATATTTATAACCGTGATCAAACCAGTGCAACCTGTTTACGTCAATTGTACTTCCTTTACCGGAATACTGTTCTCCGGTGTGGATGTCTGCTTCTGCCAGAGATTTATCTCTTTTAGATAGAGTGGTTCGTGGTGGTAGGTTTCTGTTTCCTAATATATTTTTACAGTTATAACTTGGACCATCGGCTGATGGTCTCTGTTTGTCACTTTTTCATAAGTTGTATTTCAACAGAGATCTTTCACATTCACAATTTATCCCTGATCCCCTTATCTGCCGAGAGCAATCAGATTAGCCGAATAGCAGAACGAAAATACAGTAAATGTTCCTCGCTGTCGAACTTCTCAGTTCCAGAGGTCCTGTGTTCCTCACAACGTTGGAGTGGAACAGCCTCCCCGAGGATGTCGTGCAATTGAAACCTCAGAAGTTCAAGCGAAAATACAATGCCAAAATACTATTCTTCTTGCATTTTTAAATAATTTTATCTATTTATCTTTATATCATTTATTTTTTTTATTTTCTTTTAATAGCTGAAGTCTCTTCTTTCTGTATTTCCCTTTACTTCCTCTTACTTCCTAATGAACGCCAGATTCTTTGGAAGCTTGAATTTTAAGTCAATGGTCCCCGTGGGCTTGTTCCATATGAATAGGTTTCATAGATTTCATCTGCTGAATATTATAATAATAATAATAATAATAATAATAATAATAATAATAATAATAATAATAATAATAATAATACTATACATAACACGAAAGGAAGGAGGGAGGGGAATACTAAGCATAGAGGACTGCGTCAACATCGAAAACAGAGCACTGGGGCAATATATGAAGACCAGTGAAGACGAATGGCTCAAGAGTGCATGGGAAGAAGGACTGATAAAAGTAGACGAAGACCCACAAATATACAGAGACAGGAGAAAGACAAGCAGAACAGAGGAATGGCATAACAAACCAATGCACGGACAATACATGAGACAGACTAAAGAACTAGCCAGCGATGACACATGGTAATGGCTACAGAGGGGAGAGCTAAAGAAGGAAACTGAAGGAATGATAACAGCGGCACAAGATCGGGCCCTAAGAACCAGATATGTTCAAAGAACGATAGACGGAAATAACATCTCTCCCATATGTAGGAAGTGCAATACGAAAAATGAAACCATAAACCACATAGGAAGCGAATGCCCGGCACTTGCACAGAACCAGTACAAAAAGAGGCATGATTCAGTGGCAAAAGTCCTCCACTGGAGCCTGTGCAAGAAACATCAGCTACCTTGCAGTAATAAGTGGTACGAGCACCAACCTGAAGGAGTGATAGAAAACGATCAGGCAAAGATCCTCTGGGACTATGGTATCAAAACAGATAGGGTGATACGTGCAAATAGACCAGACGTGACGTTTATTGACAAAATCGAGAAGAAAGTATCACTCATTGATGTCGCAATACCATGGGACACCAGAGTTGAAGAGAAAGAAAGGGAGAAAATGGATAAGTATCAAGACCTGAAAATAGAAATAAGAAGGATATGGGATATGCCAGTGGAAATTGTACCCATAATCATAGGAGCACTAGGCACGATCCCAAGATCCCTAAAAAGGAATCTGGAAAAACTAGAGGCTGAAGTAGCTCCAGGACTCATGCAGAAGAGTGTGATCCAAGAAACGGCGCACATAGTAAGAAAAGTGATGGACTCCTAAGGAGGCAGGATGCAACCCGGAACCCCACACTATAAATACCACCCAGTCGAATTAGAGGACTGTGATAGAGCAAAAAATAATAATAATAATAATAATAATAATAATAATAATAATAATAATAATAATAATAATAAGCTGTATGGTAAGAGCATCAAGGAAATAGATACCCTAATCCAGACTGTAAGGATTGTATCTGGGGACATCAGGATGGAGTTTGGAATAGAAAAATGCGCCTTAGTCAACATACAAAAAGGCAAAGTAACGAGAACTGAAGGGATAAAGCTACCAGATGGGAGCAACATCAAACACATAGATGAGACAGGATACAAATACCTGGGAATAATGGAAGGAGGGGATATAAAACACCAAGAGATGAAGGACACGATCAGGAAAGAATATATGCAGAGACTCAAGGCGATACTCAAGTCAAAACTCAATGCCGGAAATATGATAAAAGCCATAAACACATGGGCAGTGCCAGTAATCAGATACAGCGCAGGAATAGTGGAATGGACGAAGGCAGAACTCCGCCGCATAGATCAGAAAACCAGGAAACATATGACAATACACAAAGCACTACACCCAAGAGCAAATACGGACAGACTATACATAACACGAAAGGAAGGAGGGAGAGGACTACTAAGTATAGAGGACTGCGTCAACGTCGAAAACAGAGCACTGGGGCAATATCTGAAAGCCAGTGAAGACGAGTGGCTAAAGAGTGCATGGGAAGAAGGACTAATAAAAGTAGACGAAGACCCAGAAATATACAGAGACAGGAGAATGGCAGACAGAACAGAGGACTGGCACAACAAACCAATGCACGGACAATACATGAGACAGACTAAAGAACTAGCCAGCGATGACACATGGTAATGGCTACAGAGGGGAGAGCTAAAGAAGGAAACTGAAGGAATGATAACAGCAGCACAAGATCAGGCCCTAAGAACCAGATATGTTCAAAGAACGATTGACGGAAATAACATCTCTCCCATATGTTGGAAGTGCAATACGAAAAATGAAACCATAAACCACATAGCAAGTGAATGCCCGGCACTTGCACAGAACCAGTACAAAAAGAGGCATGATTCAGTGGCAAAAGTCCTCCACTGGAGCCTGTGCAAGAAACATCAGCTCCCTTGCAGTAATAAGTGGTACGAGCACCAACCTGAAGGAGTGATAGAAAACGATCAGGCAAAGATTCTCTGGGACTATGGTATCAGAACGGATAGGGTGATACGTGCAAACAGACCAGACGTGACGTTGATTGACAAAGTCAAGAAGAAAGTATCACTCATTGATGTCGCAATACCATGGGACACCAGAGTTGAAGAGAAAGAGAGGGAAAAAATGGATAAGTATCAAGATCTGAAAATAGAAATAAGAAGGATATGGGATATGCCAGTGGAAATCGTACCCATAATCATAGGAGCACTAGGCACGATCCCAAGATCCTTGAAAAGGAATCTAGAAAAACTAGAGGCTGAAGTAGCTCCAGGACTCATGCAGAAGAGTGTGATCCTAGAAACGGCACACATAGTAAGAAAAGTGATGGACTCCTAAGGAGGCAGGATGCAACCCGGAATCCCACACTATAAATACCACCCAGTCGAATTGGAGGACTGTGATAGAGCAAAAAAAAAAAAAATAGTAATAATAATAATGCTGATACCTTAAATCTTAGTTAGGACATTTTATACGTTACTTCTTTATCCTGATATGTTTTCATTTGTGCCTGGTTTTCTTTTATTGCTTTGCAAAATCATAAAATTTGTGAAAGCATCTTTTAACTGCTTCACTGTAAATACCTTTAGATATGTTTTATTTTATAATTGGAAGATGAGTCCCAGGTATTCTCCCAAACCCATCTCCAAGGAAGATATGAATGTGGTTTTACTTATGCACCACCTACTCGGTACACGAGCAGACCTGAGCCTTCGTCAGCGTCATTTTAAATCTTTTGAAAGTGGTCCTCAACAGGGCATATCATGGGCTGGCAATCTCTCTTCAAGCTGCCGTATGTCTTTCAGTAATGTGCTGAAGCCAAAACATTGACGAAGACTAAACGTGAAATTAATTTTTGATCATATTCCAACAAACTGAAAATTTTTACAAGATTTCCTTTTGGACACATAGTTGTAGGACAAATTTAGTTAGAATATATTCAGTTTATTATGAGGTTTGGTAGAAAAAGTCAGTGATGATTTTCTCAAAATGGGTCCTGGGAGCCGTATTGTTAAGAGGGAAATTAAGCGATACTCTGGGTTGATTGATTGTTACCTTGCAAACATGACAAAAGGATTATATTCTTTTTTTATTCATTGCTTGTGGAAAGAGTCTAACAATTGTCTGTATACCTATGATATACCTAGATGACTCTGAAATATGGGTGAGTTTCAGCAGCCTTCATATTCAGGCAGATTGCTTTCTTGAAACTCTTTCTCCAGTGGCCAATCCTCTGCAAAGAGTGAATCTTTGTACATAACCACTTTTAGTGGGCGATTCTTGTGACCAAATTGGAGGAGGAAAAGGTCATCTTCAGAAGAGCATCTTCTCCAAGTGTTGTTCTAAAAATAAATTGAGAAAACTAAGAGGAAGAGTTAATTAATCATGGCAAGCATTTCTTTCTTGGTTATCTGCCGTACTATCAGGTCTCCCTGAAGATGCCATTCTAGAGGTGTAGAATGAATTTGTAAATAACCTCTAAAAGTAAAAGCAATAAATTTCATTTGCCAGTCAGCTATTTCCTCGCACGCCAACTCACTTCCTCCACGTTTTACCTTGCCGGTTAGGCTTCAATAGGACCCACTAAGACTGTCGCCCATATGAAAGCACACACTTCGGAATGTAGGAGAAGCCCGCACGGTTGTCATTGAATGTCGCCACTAAGTGATCTGTCTGGAAAGGTCCCAGAACTTCAAAGTTCAATGGCCTTGACCTTTGCTATTTTATGTGAAGATGAGAAATACGAAACAAAAGCGAAAAATATGACAAATTATTGTATTTGCGTGAGAAAGATACTGCCCCGGGCCAATATCTTTCTTACGGATACAGTATTATTTTGGTTACTGAAAAATTAGCTAAATATTTTTTAAATATGTACCTAACAAAAAAAAAGTTTATTGGAAACGAACAGCTGCAATAACATGCAAAGAGTCGCAATGATCTAAGTTTAGGTGGGTAGCAAACCAGAAGTAACTCATTCATGAGGTAAGATGTAAAATGGTAAGTTTGGTCAAGACAGTATATGGTATTTTAAAATGAGTTACTCATGTTTTCAGAATAGATAGTGGGACTGAGAATGATTGTTAGATAGTGGGGCTGACAACAGTCATTGTACATGCAGCTTTCAAGTTCAGTTGCGTGATGTGTTCTCAAGGCAACGCTTCTTTTATGTATGACTTTTACAATTCACTCTTAATGTATCTGCAAAGTGTTACATCCCCTGGACGAGAATGATGATACTTCATCTTTTTTCTCTTTTTTTCGACTTCAGTAGAATACGCATTTTTGTGTGAATCTCGCGCTATTATTGGAGACAAGAACCGACATTCTTTAACTTCTATTCATTCTACAAGCGGTCGAAACGATCAGTGAGCAAATTCCCAGCTGGAGGATTCTTACAGATGTTCAACATGATTATGCAAGAATTCCTGATGTAAACATTGTGTGTATCTTCTCCAGATAGCTTGAGGAACGCAACCTTTGACACAAAAACAAAGGTTAAAAACGTTGAATGCTAATTAAATTTAACAAATGCATAGCACAGGGATAGTCACAGTATGTTTCCATAACTAAAGAATGAAGTTCTTCAAATAGTTAATGAACAAAGCAGTTGAAGGTGATGGAATAATTCTTCACAAATAAAAGTTATGGTCCTTCAAAATAAAAAAAATTAAAAAATTGACTTCTCATAGATAATGTTTTCCTCCCCGCATAATCCTTTGAAGAGGTCTGCCATGAAATACATCTCTAATTCAGTTACACTGTGTCGTTTGTAATCTGAAAAATGCCTTACAATCCTAACTTGTTAATATAATGGTATTGCAGTGTAATATAAGAGTGCAATGCCAAAGAATGATGCCAGTCCGTTACATACCCTCCTGTTATTGTGTTTGACTTTTGAGTGAAGTACTCTGTGATACTGCATTTTTTTTTTTTTCCTTTTTAAAGATCTGTCGTTTTACATGAATCGTGGGCTTATTGATTGGTAATAGATTCTCGCTCATAAGAAATAAAAAAAACGCCTGTGGCAATAAGGAAATATTCAGGATGTCTTATTTTGTACAGCATTAGTTTTATCATGAATCGCTAGTAAAAAAATTCTGATTATTATAACTTACGAAACATTGACCAAAATATTTCAAGTTACCTTTCCCAATTCCTTTCCTACTTATCAAGTTAATTGTCGATGTCTTTATGGCTCTCAGCGTATTTTGGACGAAGCATTGTGTTAGTTCAGTTGGTAGAGCATCGAGTGATATTTGTGCTTAAGAGGAAACACATCGGCCATGAGATCTTAAATCTCATTCACTGGTGTACTACACTTTTTGTTTTCTGATGTGAAACTATTTCCGTAAGACATTTGTGCTGTCCTTAAAAGGCGAACAGGACAAATCCCTTTTGAATGGAGTTTGATAAAGAAAATGCTTCGAAGAAAGAATAAAAAATTACTTTCTCATTCATTTCAGAGCTGAAAAACGTAAACCTCGCCATCATCATACTTTTAATGCTTCTATCCGCCAGCGTTTTCCGTCGTTAAACATTATTTCAGTAATGTCCTAGTTGCTTCCAGAGGAATAATCATGTTTAGTTTTTGAACAAGGACCCGATTTAGGTAATAAATGGTGTCCGGATTCACAACTACAGATTACTACTGCAACGTCTTGCGCCTCATCTCTTGTGGATTTCCACTATACAGATTTGCTTGCGTGTTTATTGAGATTCTGGAATCGGCGGTATTCTTACCACCACGCTTACATTCACGTATGCATGATTGCTCGCGTTTCCAGTGTGTATGAATTTGGACGCTGCTTTGGAACTAACGCGCAGTGAAGTCAGGACATGCAGGGGTTGCCAGCAGAGAGCTCGACACCGCGGCGTGGGTGCTGCTGCAGGGGTATCAGGGATGAGTATTTTTATTCAACTGACTCATCCAGGATCCCTCATTACCTGCCGGATCCACCTGATACCCGATGACCTTCGCGCTAAGGAAAATCCCTATTCAGCAACTCTCTCTCTCTCTCTCTCTCTCTCTCTCTCTCTCTCTCTCTCTCTCTCTCTCTCTCTCTCTCTCTCTCTCTCTCTCTTTGTGCATTTCCTTTCCATGATTTTTGTTCTATTTAACGCGTTATTCTTCTTTTATTGGATAAATTTGAAGTGTAAGAAGACGTCACGACAATTGTTATAATCCCTCGCGAATCCAGTCGTGCTTGATGAATCACGGGTATATCTTCAGTTCTGGGAAAGCGATTCAACCCAGTGAATCGTTTCCTCTTCGGAAGTGGAAATATACGCAGCCAGAAGGTATGCGCGAGAAATATTACAAGTGGACATCGTTGGACAAAGCAGGCCTTGTTCATACATTTATCAAGAATGGTAAAATGATATTCCTAGTGGTTGTGGGCTTTCCTCACTTGCTCATCACAGAATGCGTCGCTCGGTCGCTGCGGAATTCCGCGTCAGTGTCGTCGAATCCCCTTCACACGAACTGAAGAGAAAATCCGAGAACAGTCATTGTTCGTTCGGAACGCGGCTGCCTTTGCCCGTAAAAGGGTACGCAGCAGTGCCCGTTTTCCTGTCGATAATAATCCTCGAAGGACTGAATGAATGACCAGTTGCAACAGCTCTTAGAGCTGGAATTAAATTTATACATACATTATTTCTCGCCTTTTCAATTGGTTTGTTTGGCCTATATCCTTTTCTTTGAGGGAGTGGCGACAACACGGAATTATTCAGTCTGGTTTTCGAACGAATTACAGCTTTACCCTACAAACCCATATATCCGATAAGTCCGTAAATTTACAGTTGTTAGGAAATGAGTTCAAAAACTCTGTCGAAACTGCGAGTGGGCATTTTTCATGACCAAAATTTTCGTAAAACTCTTTACGGAGACAGACAACACCCGGTCTTGTATTGCAGTAATTAAAGCAGTCGGGTACTCTCTTTAAGTTACAGTTTTCCCATGAGCAAGAGCCCGTGCTGGCATAATACTATCCAAACTAAAACAATAACAACAGTGCTCGAGAGATGACCCGTTCAGTGAGTCTTTCATCAGTCCTCAAGGAAATTCAGAGTTTCTTTCCTCAGTCCTGTATTCGATAGCAAATATCAGTTTGTAATATTAAACAGTGGTTCGACTCGACAAATAAAATGAACCGACAGCATCGGTAGCAAACTAATATGGCATTGATATGGAGAAGAACCAGGTAATCTAAATATAGCTTATAAAGGTGAGATATGCATTTCAAATTGGAAGGTCCTTGAAGGAATAAGCTAAAAATAGAAAGAAATTTACTACATCAGAACGTTGCTAGCAGTCTACGAACTATTGGTTTGTTTCATGGATTACTGTGACTTTCGACCATGCGTTATTTCAACAATGATTTTAATATGTTTTTATTGACCTTCTAAATAGCACTACTGTAGTTCCACTAACGATTCATTCATGTGTTGTTCTTCAGTTTCTCCTCAAAACATTGAAACAATCCGTATCAATAACGTCAACCTTTTTCCCTTCAACTACATACTATGTACATTCACACTTCACCTTAAAAGAATCGTTAGCGTTACGATCCTGTCATCAGCTCTCAATTTTTTCTCCATTCTACTCTTCCTCCCAGTCATTTGCATGTACCATACTAATTTCTTACCTTACTTGATATGTGTCACAACTCCTCTCTCACCTTTGGACTCTAATGTATTGCATATGTATGTATGTATATATATATATATATATATATATATATATATATATATATATATGTATATATATATATGATGTGTGTGTGGTTATTTATTCTTCTCTTACAATAAGAATCGGATAACTAAGTCTCAAGGTTATTAGAGACTCGACTGTCCTGAGGAAGTGTTCTGTTCTTTTGTTCTGGCGTTTTTTAAATTGGTTATACTGATTTGGTCGTCAGATGGAAATATATATATATATATATATATATATATATATATATATATATATATATATATATATATATATATATATATTTTCTTCCTCCCCACCGTTATCCCTACATTAAGGGGTCGGTTGCCTGATGCGCCGTCTCCACTGCCTTCTATCAAAAGCATCACCCTCCACCAAACCTCTTCCCTCCATATCTTCCTTCACTTTATCTCGCCATCCAATTCTCTGTCCCCCTCTCGATTTTCTTCCTCTAACAGAATCCTCCCAAGCCCTCTTCACTCTCTCCTCGTCACCCATCCTCAGCACATGCCCTTACCATCTCAATCGTGACTCTTATCACCTCTGTAATCTTTATTAAGCCTGCCCTTCTTCTTATTCCATCGTTTCCCATCTCTCAAGCAGTGATATTCCCATAACCCACCTCAGCATTATCATGTCTGTTATTTCAAGCTTTACTTCCTCTTTTCTTTTTGGAGGCCACATTTCTGCTCCATACATTTACTCTGGTCTTATCACTGTATTATATATCTTGACTTTTAGCTTGATTGGCATTTTCTTATCACATACCACTCCAGCTACCTCTTCCCACTTCCCCCATGCAGCTTTTATCCTACTGTCAGCTTCAGCCTCACATCCTCCCTCTTTGCTTAAAATAGATCCTAAGTATTTAAAACTTTTCTGCCAGTTTTATAATTGAGCCTCTTCTTTCTTGTATTACTATTCTGTCTCTATCTTCTCTACTGCTCAGCAAAACCCCTTTTATTCACATTCTTTAAGCCACCCCTCTCAAAAGACTCCTGCCACTCTCCAACCCTTCTCTGTAGGTCCTCCTCATTTTCAGCAATAATTACCAGATCATCGGCGTACAACAACCCCCACAGCTCTTCAATGTCCTTTAATATCTAATTCACTCTACCTCGGAATTAATATATTTTCATATATGCTTAACCGAAGGGGAATTTTTTCTCTATAATAGACTTGCCTGGACCAGGGCGCGAACCCATGATCCTTACAAATCCAGGAACGTCAGTGAAGCTTTATCCTACTACACCACCGCGAGAGGCTAAAAGTTCATGTCGCCTCTCACCCTCATATACCTTTCGCGCGCAGGTAATTAGTTGGTTTGGAGACAGCATGAACCCACCTCCACTCCGGTAGTGTTTGTAGTGCTTTTGACAGCACGTAGCCAATCTATAAGTCATATCACATTTCCGTGATTCATATACATATATCGAGCTACAATGTCCTTTAATATCTAATTCGCTCTACCTCGGAATTAATATATATATGAGGGTGAGAGGCGACATGAACTTTTAGCCTCTCGCGGTGGTGTAGTAGGATAAAGCTTCACTGACGTTCCTGGATTTGTAAGGATCACGGGTTCGTGCCCTGGTCCAGGCAAGTCTATTATCGAGAAAAAATTCCCCTTCGGTTTTAAGTATATATGAAAATATATTAATTCCGAGGTAGAGCGAATTAGATATTAAAGGACATTGTAGCTCGATATATGTATATGAATCACGGAAATGTGATATGACTTATATATAGAGATATATATATATATATATATATGTATGTATATATATATATATATATATATATCATATATATATATAGCTTGTATATATATGATATATATATAATAATATATATATGTATATATATATATATATAATATATATACTATATTTCTTACCCCATCACCCCATCTTATTATTAATCTCTCGCGCATTCGTTCAGTTTAGCTCATTGTACTATATAGCACATAAAATATCTCGTATTCTGATTTTCATTTTATTCGGATGTTCTGGGACAATACCATGTTCAAGGCAGTACTAAATTTTTTTTTCTAATAGTTCAGACCTGAGCTGTGTTTTTTTTTTTTTTTTTTTTTTTTTTCTGTGACCAATCAGTGGAATAATATAGCTAATTGCAGCTGTATTATTTGAACTTCACAAGTTCAAACTTAGGTAACTTTGTTTTTGTTAAGCAGGTAGACAAAAGTCTCCGTTTATTGTATTTATTTCTGCTTTATAGTTATTCTTTACATATCTTTATCCTTTTCTTGGTTTCTTTCCATTTTGTGATTATTGTGCCTCTTACATTCTGCTTATTCAACTAGGAATGCAGTTTGGCTTGTATATATATATATATATATATATATATATATATATATATATATATATATATATATATATACTATATATATATGTCTGTCTGTCTGTCTATGAATACTGCGAACGCTGAAAATTAACAGCACGCTGCTAAATGCAAGCTCTTGTAACACTGGATATTTAAATTATGCAATTATTTAAACTACGGCAAATAAATTTATTGGCATGATAAAACTTGAGAATGTCGAGCCGACTCCTCTTTATGGATGTGAAGTGGGGATGGTAAAAGTGAGTGAAATAGAAAAGTGGACGATAGGTTGGTGAGGGAATTATGGTTTTGAAGTGTAGAGTGCTAAGGTTTGAGAAAGACCTAGAAAAATGGGGGATAAATGAGTTGGATGACGTACACGAATGAAAGTTTTCAACGTCCATGAACTGTTCAGTCTTGATAAAATAGAGTTGAATATTGCAGTTTTTCATGGGATTCAGAGTGCTGCTAAAACAGTTTTGTGACAAGGTTTGAAAATAGCAAGGAAAGCGCTACCTGTTTCATAAATGAACCTCGAAAAAGCTTTGAAAATAATTTATAAAATAAAAGGATGCCCGAGGTTGTGGTGCTTAGGTTGAATGGGATTCAAGAAGATATCGCGGTGGCTGTTATCATAGTGGAAAGATTGGAATTAGTAGTTTGTGTAGATTCTTCAGAGTAAATGCAACATTTGATGATTGGATGACAGACAGACGTAGTAAGGAACGAAACAGATTAGATGCAGCCGTGCAAAACACTGAAAAGGGTAAGAGTATTATTAGAAGCCAAGGTGGGAATTGTTGAGCCAGCCTGCTGTATGGAAGTGATGTGTGGGTGCTCAAGCCCAATTCTATAAAGATGTTTAAGCTGTTTGATATCAATTGTTTGCGTAGACAGTGTGAGGTAAGAAGACCGGAACTGATTAGAAGTGGTAAAAAAGGTTATTGTAAAGTAATGACTTAGAATGTTTCGAGATGGTCTGGTCAACTTAAAGGAGTGGAAGGCAGCATGACAGGTTACTGAAAGTGTATATTACTTAGGAGGGAAGATATCCTCAGTAGACAAGTGGGTTGCGTACTCGCATATCAATCTGGTAGCCTGAGTTTGCTTCCCGCTGGTGCCAGTGAGGAACCAGAGGAATTTATTTCTGGTGATTAGAAATTCATTTCTCAATATAACGTCGTTCTAATCCCACAGTAAACTGTAGGTCCCGTCACTCAGTAACCAATTTGTTCCTAGCCACGTAAATAAAAATCTAATCCTGTTAATCAGCCAAGTGGTCTGGTTAAACAAGGATTTAAATAAAGATAGACTTAACTTAGGAAGGAAGAGAAGAAGACCAAGAAGTTTCTGGATAAATGGAATGATAGAAGTATTGTTAAGGGAGCTTCTAAAAACCTAGAAGTAGGAGTGTGCGCAAGAGCGAAGTGATTGGTGTGATGTGTGTATTGGGGTTCGATGAGTTGCTGATGAACTTCTCTATTGTTTATTTTTATGGAGTTGTTTCTGTTGTTGAAGTATCCTCCACCAAGTGTTCACCCATGTGGGTGAAGTAGGATTTTGGCTGTGATCGGTGTTCAGTTACTTTCTCTAAAGCCATAATATGCATAAAGTAGTTTCTCAGCTTAATGCATAGATAAATGTTATATATATATATATATATATATATATATATATATATTTATATATTTATTTATATATATATCTCTCATATATATATATATATATATATATATATAAATAAATATATATATATATATATATATATATATATCTCATAAATAAATGTTATATATATATATATATATATATATATGTATATATATATATATTGTGCTTGTATATATACATATATATACTTATATATTTTTTCTGGCAGAATATTTTTTTATTTTCTTCATGTGTTGATGCATGAAGGCTTCCACAATCCATTGGCAAAACTCTCAATATCTCCATAGCTCTTTGAGACTTGAGGATGGAGAAAAAGAAACAACAGTACAATACTGCTATTTTTATTCATTCGTAAGCTTACAGCGGTTTCAACCATCCATGGACTTCGGGGCTAATCTAGATTCACAATGGAATTACATTGTAATAATTAGCAGTTCACCAAAGAAATTATCAAAATATAAGTTTTGAGAAAAGTTGAAATTATACTTACAAATATATATATTATATATATATATATATATATATATATATATATATATATGTGTGTGTGTGTGTGTGTGTGTGTGTGTGTAGTATGTACACACACGTATATAACAGTACATAATGTTGTAGCATCGCCTTCGGAACGCATTTGTAGAGTTAGCCACACCTGACAATCGCTCCCACGAAGAAGGACCTCAGTTGTTCAGGGAAATCACTAGAGAGAAACAGGTGTAGGTATATGCACGTGTCTCGAGGGGCTTTACCTTGGGTTTCGCGTGATAAATTTGCCCTCGGCAACCGTAGCCTTTTTGCCACGCCGGGTTAAATGTATCAAACATAATCGAATCACGCAGCTAACTTTAGGCTGATCCGGTTAAAGAGAATTGTGAATGGTAGGTTTCTTATGTGCACGTTTGTGTATATGTACGTGTTTGTGTGTGTGGGAGTATGTGCATTTGTGTGATTAAAGGAAAAGGTTCATTCTCCAATCAAAACTTCCAAATGCAACAGGCATAACAGGTTTTATCCGTTTGGATAAGATAACGATGTCAGTTGGAACAATTGGCTTGTTAGCACAACATCTGCTTATTTTGACAGATAGCACTTCAGCGCTTACACGCACAGCTCGTTAATGCTAACAAGGGCCTTATTATGTCCTGTTTCAAAGCTAAGGTTATGTAGGCAACACTTTTCAGACAGCTTCCTTCAATGGACGCTCTCGTCTTGTTGTGAAAGAACTGGTATTCCATTACTAGTGCATCCTCTCTCTCTCTCTCTCTCTCTCTCTCTCTCTCTCTCTCTCTCTCTCTCTCTCTCTCTTTTTTGGGTGAATATAGATCTCGAGTAATCGGTTATTATCTGGAAAAAAAAAAAAACAACGACGCTCTGGGAATCTAAAGTTAAGGTATTATTTTGAATTAAGCATGAAATTCTGCAGCTGTACTTGAGCTGGTAGGCAGCCAACTCTTCTCAATAATGAACGAATTTCATGGGCTGAAACCTGCGATGTGAAAAAGAAGTCTGAACTTCCTTTCACCTATTTTCATATTTGTACATTTTCTGTCCCAGTGCCGGTGTGGGGTTTTGACAACACAAGACTTTGAATTCATCACCTTTACTACCAGGCACACTTGTGTGCATTTATCCTGAACAAATAGGTTGGAACTTGGGGGGCATTTTAGTGTCAGTATGAATTTGTCACACGTTACAGGAAGGTTGCTAGCGTCGTTCTCATATCGTGCTCGTTCCCTATAAGGACTCTCCCCGTACGTTGGTTCTTTGCAGCGTTCCTTCGGGCCTTAGCTGCAACCCCTTTCTTGTATTTGACACTAATAACTTCTTTCCTATTGTCTTTCTTTCATCTTGCTATCCGCCCATTTTCTAGTCCTGGTTTCATAGTGCAACTTTGAGGTTTTCCTCCCGTTACACATTTCAGTCCTTCTTACTCTCAATTTCCCTTCCAGCTCTGAATGACCTCAAAGGTCCAAGCGCTTGTCCTTTGGCCTAAACTAAATCTCATTCCTTTGCATCCTGTAAGGAAGCTGTCATGCTGGCTCGAGGCACTGTACTCAGAGAGCAGGGCTCACTGTAGCCACTGTCGTCATTTCAAAGG
Source organism: Macrobrachium nipponense (assembly GCF_015104395.2). Taxonomy (NCBI): domain Eukaryota; kingdom Metazoa; phylum Arthropoda; class Malacostraca; order Decapoda; family Palaemonidae; genus Macrobrachium; species Macrobrachium nipponense. The sequence goes on along the minus strand of NC_087212.1, from coordinate 62,771,546 downwards.
CTGGTGACGAGAGTGCGTCGCAAGATCACGACTCGGTAACTCACGCCTTGAATCATTTCCGGAAGCAGCAAAATGTTTCATGTGGCGGCTGAATGTGGCAACTGATGTGGAAGTGATTGCCAGAGCAGCAAATAAACCATTGATGTGGAGACCAACTAAAAGTTGGTATCACGCAAATCCATTTTCTATGAAAGCGTGTGAAGGCTTGGCTGGAGATAGATAAGCAAAATTTACGTTCAAATTTTGAGAGAGTAGTCAGGTCTTAGGTATGTGGAGGTGAACCTTCGAAAAGAATTGAAACCGTCATGTGAACGTTCAGCTAAAGACCTTTCCCGTCTAAACATCTTGGTAGGTGAATCCAGGAAAAGTTTCGTGTCGTAAGTCTATTGTTGATGCATTAGTTTTGACTCGATGTTGTGTTCAATTATTTTTGGGAAATATATGACTTAACTGAAGAAAAGAAAAAAACGAGGTGAGTTTTCAACTTAAATTACAGCATATATACTTGAACCTGTCCACTCTGACAGCTCTATGGTAATTGTTTTAAGGTACGTTGAAGACACTGCTCTGGTTTTGTGTGTGTGTGTGTGTTTCCAACGTACTGCAACCGGCTTGGCAACGGCGGTACTCACCGGGTCGTATAAGTCCACGTAAGAGGAAAATGTGCTTACAAAAAATAACTTTAGAATGAAGATAACGGAAAGTTAAATTTCTATATGCATTTTCCCCTCGCGAAGAATACATTGGGAATAACCAATAGAATTGTTTTCTGCTATTTCCCTTCAAGCATGCACACGTGTCAGGGATCTAAAAGCATCTGTGTATCTGTTTGAAAATTAGAAGGCAATCCTGAACACGATGTTTGTGCTGATCTAGTATATGTTAAGAGCAGAGAAATATTTTCTTGTGATTTAACCCACTTGTTGCCATTAAATGGAAGGGGGGCATTTTCCTAAAGATTTCTACAGAATCATGCAAGCAACATCAAAGTGACTGATCTGGGTAGAGCATTTTATCAAAAACTTCGTCAGAACACTTCTAGCGGTATTTTCCTTAAGTTTCGGGCTCCCTCTGCCACCATACGATGAAAAACAACGTGGGATAATGCAAAATTTCATTGCACGCGTTACATATATGCATATATATATATATATATGAATTTTTGTATCACATCACCCTGATTCATATGCATGCATTAAGATACAAATGTCCTTTAATATCCAATTCGCTCTAATATGTATATGTATGTGTGTGCGCGCGCGCTTGTGCTCACAAAGTGGAGCAGTGAGATAAAGAGCACCGAGACTTTACGCCGTGTTATAAAACGGATGTAGAAATTAATTTGTAGCTTTGATATTTCTAATGTGAATTATCCTTTTACACCAAATCTTTGTGAGAAGTATACAGATAGATACGAGTAATCTTAGATTCCCTAGTGAAATCGTGTAGAAAAAATGACCGTTATTTTTGGAAGAAGATGCTGATATAGTGCTTAGTATTGTTGTGCAAAGAAGTGCAATTATTTCATTTCGAGGAAAAATCACGTTCGATTTAATGAAGTTGATCAATTTTTTAAGTGGAATCGCTCCCTTGAATGAAGAGAGACCACCCGGGTCAGCTGTTTCAAGAATACAGCTTAATACTGAAAACACAAACCAAGAGAATGACTTCCACGCCTTAATATTAAGGTAATGGTCGGAGTGCTTATGAAAAAAAAAAAATTCAAACTTATTGATTGGTATTACGAACAAGTGTTCACAAATAAAACTTAGATTTTTCCTCGAGTTGAACACTCCCTCCGCCCTAATAGGGAACGTTTTTATCATCCTACGTTTGTTATCAATAAAACCACGGTGACTTATATGTTGCCCTGTGTTTTTCACTTTCTCGGGTAATTTATTTAACCGTGAGACTATTGATTGAAACAATACTTATCTTTTCGCCATGTCAAATTTTCCAGTCCTTCATATTTGGTGATAAATTTTATCTGCTTTTAATGACAGCAGCGGATTGTTAATACAGCAAAGAATTGTAGCTTGGATTCCCCACTTGAAAAGTTCTCGAACTCCTTTATCTTACATGTCAGATACATTGTTTTTTTATCATTTGTAAACGCCAAAGGAAAAGATCGTGGAATGGTTTAGTGGATGAAAACCTTGAGTTGAACTCAAATTACTGTATGGAGTTCGTAATAACGGATATAAACATAATCCAGCATTGTTTTTCTTTCACTGTTTCAGCAGCGCCTCAGTGGCATGATCGGTATGGTCTTGGCCTGCCACCTCGGTGGTCGCGAGTTCGATTCTCTGGCATTCCATTGAGAGGTTAGAGATGTGTATTTCTGGTGATAGAAGTTCACTCTCGACTGGTTCGGAAGTCGCATAAAGCCGTTGGTCCCGTTGCTGAATAACCACTGGTTCCACGCAACGTAAAAACACTATACAAACAAACAAACAAACACTGTTTCAGCACTTACCGCTCGAAAACTAGTATATTATAAATTAGTTCACTTGTGATCATTACCGATGGGGATTTCTTTGTTCCCTCAGAATTTAATCCCTTTGGGGTGAGCTCTTAGATGTCCTCCGCAGCCCACAGAGAGACGATGGTACTAGAGGCACTTCATAGCTGCATTGCCTTCTGTCCCTCCCTCTCAGTTCAGAACTCTCGTAGGGAGAGAGTGCCATCAGTGCTCCTCACGCGGTGTCTGGTATGCTGTAGGCATTACTTAGGGTTCTTACTATACCTCATTTCATATTCTTTCTTCCATCGTACTTTCCACCCTCACCTAACAATTGGTTCATAGTGCAACTGCAACTGCGATGTTTTCCTGCTGCTGTACATTTATTTTACTTGGCCTTTGACCTAAATCTTAATTTTACTTGGCCTTTGACCTAAATCTTATATTCAGTTCCGTTCCACTCAGTCCACAACAAATCTTCCTGATTTGTAGCACTTTCTCAACTTTGCTGTCTTCAACTTAACACGGGTTCTCTCAGTGTCCTAATACCCAGTGAAGTTGGATTTAGGCAGCCGTAGTAGTGGAGATAAGACTTATCCCATATGGTCAGAGAGAGACGGAATAAATAAAGATGGATTTAGCTAAATGGAAGACCCCGACAGATCTTTGAACAATTACGGGTTACCTGTTTTGCCAAGATATTGGTGTTATTGTCTCTTAATAATTTGTCTTGAGGTTAAGTGACTCGGTCATTCGCCGTGCTCTTTAATATACCTTCACTTGCCAGAACATTTTATGGTCTAACCACAAATGTTACACCAAGCTATTCTTGAAGTAAATTGTTTAGTGAGTTTTAGTTTAGTTAGATCATCTTGACAGGATTACAAGAACGTGAATGACCTCGAAGTGTTCGTGTCATAAAAAGTAACACTTGTTTTCCTATTATAAGTGTAAGAAAATAAGCCTGTAAACAATTTGATGTTTTCACATAATTATAAAGGTGACATTTTAAAAACTTCAACCATTCCTTTAAAAGTAATATGCGCACAATATTTTTAGTAGAGCGCCTCAGTGGTGTAGTCGGTATGGTCTTGGCCTTCCACCTCGGTGGCCGCGAGTTCGATTCTCGGGCATTCCATTGAGGGGTGAGAGATGTGTATTTCTGGTGATAGAAGTTCACTCTCAACATGGTTCGGAAGTCACGAAAAGCCGTTGGTCCCGTTGCTGAATAACCACTGGATCCATGCAACGTAAAATCACCTTACAAACAAACAAACAATCTCATGATGCTCTGGGTATGCCAGTTCACTTTATGATGCAGAGTTGATTAAACAGCTATATTTATGATCACTCAATGCTAACAAACATTAATCAGATATAGTAGTCCTCAGTCACTACTATCAGCAAAATTGACGTCTGAGAATAAGTGCATGTTAGTAGTAGGATAAACCGCAGAAAGTGGTATTTATCAATAAATTTAATCAACGATAGAAATTTGTATCAGAAAATTATGAAAATACAGTCAATTAAGTTGGATTTACAGCCTACGGTTCAGTGTGAACATCAGTTTTTAGTTTTTTGTAAAATAAAACTATTGAGATGGCTTTGTCTGTCTGTCCATACTTTTTCTGTCCGCCCTCAGATCTTAAAAACTACTTCAATTATCAAACATACCAATTTGCAGCCCTCTAGCCTCAGTAGTTTTTATTTTAAGGTTAGGCATGGGTCTAGCGGTTGCCAACGAATCTTCACTTGACCGCATCTGGGGAGCAACTGGGTGCAGCCCGGTCTGTCTGAGAGTTTCTTACTGCAGCACATCGAGTTTCATACAACATTATACGCTGAACAAGAAACTGTACCAACAAAGTTCTCCGTAATATCTGCAAAACCAAATTTCCTTCTTGTCGACTATCATGCACTGAAGAAAATGCTACTTTCTTATGCTTAACAAAAGTCCCGAGTGAATACCTGCTGGAAGGCAAGCAAGGTACTTGGCTAGTCTAATATCACATTAAAATGCCTTGCAGAAATCGTTATCGGACTGGCTTTATATTTAACCGTCTTTTTTGCTTGTTCATAATTTTTGCACCTACCGTTTTCTTGGAACCCAAATTTTAGTATGTTCCAAGGAAATGTGACCATTCTAGCCCTGTTGCTCAATCACTTCATTTATGCTGCATTTTAAGGTTCAGCAATATAGTTTCCCTTTCTCACATATATTCCACTCGCGAAAACCTTGAAATTAGCTTCCTGATTCTTAACAAAGACTTAGTGTATACAGTCTTTCGGTCATATTCCATGTAATGCTGCAAAGAAGTTACAGTTTCTTTGTACATGCATGTTTTAAGCATTCGACAGAATGATATAAGGCCCTTTTACTAAATCCCTGCCCTAAGATATATATATATATATATATATAGTATATATATATATATAGATATATATATATATATATTATATATATAGTGTGTGTCTCAAAAAACAATTAATTGGCATCGTTCGTTTGTATCAACTTTAATCGCACAGTATTTAATATAAAGGGCCATAATTATGATGCAGCATGCAATGCCGTGAATGGTCATAACGCATCGTCATCACAAATAAGATAATATTTGATACTGCAGTTTGATATAAGTAATCATTTAGATCAGAAAGTGATTTAATAATGCCACTAAGTGCAGGTGTTCCAGAACGTTTCTTGCGAGAATTTACGAAAACTGACCAACAATCAAGATTTCCTGACATATATATATAGATAATATATATAGATATATTATTAATATATATATATATATATATATGTGTGTGTGTGTGTGTGTGTGTGTGTGTGTGTGTGTGTGTATAGAGCATAATTTTATTTTATTATTATAGAGAAGCTAGCCGATTGTGAATATATTTTGTAAATGATTTATGCCATGCCAAAGATACTTGTTCCCATTAAGTTTAAGCAGAACTCACGTCTGATATATGTATATTTATAGTTAAAACTTCTAGCAACACGTTCTCTTCCTCTCTATTATATATACGTATGTATATATCTATATATATATATATATATAATATATATATATATATATATATATATATATATATATATATATATATATAATGTTTGTTTTTATGTTTACTGTATATACATCTATATAATCTACATATATATATAATATTTGTTTTTATGTTTACTGTATATACATCTATATAATCTACATATATATAGAATTTCATAGTTTTAATCTGTTAATTAAAACACATTTGAAGTATACTCTTGAAAGAGTTAGTGAAGAGGGTCTATCCCATGCTACTCTATGCATAGTTATGCTTGATCAACGACCGAGTTTAAAACGGGGTTCAGTGAAAAAATTGAGTCATGCCAGGTGTGTTGATGGTCAGGTAATTTACCAGATATATT
>NC_087212.1:62680676-62755676 GCF_015104395.2 Macrobrachium nipponense | reverse complement strand
GATCAGTTACACTGAACATAAAATGAGTCTTCTTCATTCTCAACTCCCAAAACCTACGCAGACTTAATAGTAAAAGTTAACTCGTAAAAAGTCTGGCGCAATCCAGTTTTCTGTACAGCCGCTACAGCGTATAACCAAAGCCACCGAAAATAGACCTGTCTTTTGGTGGTCTCGGTATAATGCTGTATGAGCCGCGGCCCACGATTAAGGTTAACTCTGACCTTACATAAAATAAAAGCTACTGAGGTAGAGGGCTGCATCTTAGTATGTTTGATGATTGGAGGGTGGATGGTCAACATAGCAATTTGCAGCCCTCTAGCCTCAGTAGTTTTAAGATGTGAGGGCGGACGGACAGACCAATAGACATCTCATGACATCTCAATAGTTTTCTTTTACAAAAAGCTCCAAAGAAGAATATTACTCTATCACTAAAATAAATGAACATCACATCAGTAAGTTGATGCCGTGTGACGTTAGCAGATAAATTGCATCAACGTTAAATCAAATCGAAGTAACATCCTGTCGTTTCCGGAAGGAATGCAAAACCTTTCTGTCGCTGGATTTCTAATTCAGTGATTTGATAACTTTTGACGATACATACAAGTTGGCCTTTGCATCTGCCTTTGTGGTTTCCTTTATTCTTGCGTCCTTTCTTTCATTCCTTCCTTTTTTATATAAGAGTCCATCCACACTAATATTTGTCCCCACAGTGCAACAAGGAAAACTGAAATTAAGACGAGGAAGAAAGGCATGAGCGAAATATGATTACATCGTTGTCTGCAACTGTCTACTTCGAACACATCGGCCATTCTCCTTCTAGAAAGAAAAAAAAATGTTGTGCTGCAAAAGAGTTGGAGGCTTTGTGGTCGGAGCCGTGGACACACTCCTCCGTTCCTGTAATTGTTGTTGTTTAGCCTTTTGCCTTTTTTGGGTCAAAAGCAATTTTCTGAATTAATACTCGAATTCAAATAATAATAGCATTGGCGGAGATGTCTAGACAGTATTCACAGTAAGTAAAATAACTGCTGTAAGCAGTGAGAGAGAAAAAAAATTAAGTATAATTCATTTTTTGTTTTTTAAAGTGACGTCAAGATCAGCTTCGAGATACTCTTCGAATTTATGAATGGTAAGAAAAACAGTGTCTGCATATTATTCACCATGCGTGGCTCACAGGCCCAAAGCAGGTTTTCCGCAAAAACGCTGGAAGGCGAATTCTGCCAGTATATACCGATGTTACTCGAACAAAAATCCACGACAAAACCTCGTCATGAATTGCTGCTGGAAATTAAGCCACAAATGACACGAGTCCAGCTAAGTGGAAAGAAAACACGTATTCTAGCATACGGGAAGCCATTTAAGAATACATTTAATTGTACTTAGTTACTCAAGGAAGATCAGGGTGAATTGTTTCATTTATGCTAAAGGTTTTTTTTTTTTTAGTTGAGTTTGAGTCTTTTAAATGGTGCTGTGTCTCATTTATCTTTTGGATTGCAGTAAAAATATATATAAATCCTTACGTATAGTACCCGTAATCTAGGTACGAAGATATGGTAATTAAATTGTATTCCACATAGGAAAATTAAAATGGTTTATCTCAGAAAACGCCCAACAGTTTCGTCCTCCAATGGACCTCTTCTTGGAGCGTATTAAGGAAATAAACGCTCCAAGAAGAAGTCCCTTAGAGGACGAAACTGCTGGGCATTTTCTGAGATTAACTATTTTCATTTTCCTATGTGGACTACAATTTAATCCTTAGGTATGTTTAGATGTAGAAGTATGCATGTATTTAACCATGATTATATCAAAATCTTTCCATTGCCAACTTTACTGAGTGACTGTGCTTTGTCACCAACGTTAGTCCGAGGCTTCGATGACCATGGCCGTTGAGACATAAGAATACTTGATCAGCTTAGAAATCGTTCATCAACAACTGGCGCTGCTACCTTTTCTATTTGACTTCAAAAGAGCTGAGAGCAACAATTTCATGGAATTGTTTGGTTAAATGATTTCAGAATGATAAATTTAGCTAGAGTGTTCGATCGAAAATAGAAGCGAAGCGTTGCTTAATTTCTAGACGTTCAGAATCTGTTGTAGGTTGGTATTACCTAGTATATTGCCCTTCGTTTACGGCTACCTGATCACCTGTCTAGCACAACTATCCTGTGCACTAGTTGACTTTACCTTCAAAGATGTTGAAAGAATTTAGTGGGACAAGATATATAGTGTGGCCTACATAGACAAAGCTTACCATTGGCAAAGATGCAGTGTGGAGAATTTTGAGGGTAAATGGTGATGAGTGCCAATTTCTGAGACTGAAAAAAAAAGGTTGATGGAAGTGAAAAATTTGTTAGTGTCTGTAGGTGACAAAGGGACGGGTTTGGTGTGAATATGGGCCAGAGACTATATAATGCGTTAAATCTTCTTGGCTGTTTAATTTGATTTTAGTTGGAGTGATGCGAGAAATCAAGGAAAGGACAATAGGCGTAGGAGCTGAGTTGTGGAAGAAGATGGGTCGTGAATGCAATATGGAACGGTTGATGTTTGTAGATGTTACCATATGGATAAAAGATAATGGAAAGAAACTGCTCAGATTAGCGAAAGGTTTTGAAAGATTTGTAATAGGAGAGTAGACTTGAGCGAGAGTAAGAATGAGGATAAATAGAAGCCAGAAATATGGAAAAGTGACTATTAGTATGGATGGTAAGAGAATGGAAGCAATAAATTCTTAATAGTGTCGGGGGGGGGGGAGGTTTAATATTATGAATGATGTAAGGATTAGGGAAAAGAGTCAAAGAGGAGGGGAAGCAAGCAAGAGTAAGTAGTGTGCATAGAATGTGGAAGAATCTTGGAATGTCTTTAAACCCAAAGTTGAAGTGGAACTCTCCTATATGTAGAAGGATAGTAAATACAGAAAAGAAAGGGTAATGAACGATTAGATCATGGTCAGTGAGGTATTTTGAATTTGGAGGATACCAGTGCTTAATGATGCAAATTTGGAAAGGATTAGTGCCTATTTTTTGGCACTTTTGGAAATGGGATAATTTGGTTGAAGGTGGAAAGACCCAGGGGTTGATGAGATTACCAATGAGATGTTCGGTGGTATAAATGTGCCTAAGTGGCTGCCCAGAGTGTGTAATGAACTCTTGGATGAGGGAAACATTCCCATGGAATGGGTGAGATTAAAATCGATTGTTTATAGAAGGGCAAAGATGAGGTGGGCTAAGAATATAGAGGCATAACATTATTTAGTATAGTGACGAAGGCCTATGGTAGGCTCTTGATTAAAAGAGGAAAAAGAAAAATGAGAGAAAGATTAAATAAGGAAAGAATGGAGTTATTGACAAGGAAGAGAATGCTTAAATTTTTTTATGATAGAAGTGAAACATACGTGTAGGATGAGCAGATTGGAGAGTAACTGGTTTGGTGTAAGTACTATGACTCCATGACTGATTATTTATTATCTTTATGGATGGAATGATTAAGAAGTCGCAGAAAGGGTGTCAGATGTAAATGCGATTGATGTAAATGTGTATGGTGGAAGAATGGAAGCGAATAATGCAAATAGTGATTTGGAAGTAGAGGCAAGTTGTAGAGAATTGGCGAGATTCGACCAGTCAAGGAAGGTAGCAGAGTATGGTCAGAAGAATTTATGGACGGTTGCACTGCCTTTGGAAGCCAAGGTTGGAGTGTTTGAAGGGATTGTTGAAAAAAGACTCGTTTGTGGAAGTTAGGCCTTGGTGTTAAATACAAATGGTGAAGTTTTAACCTGTTAAAATGAATTGGTTACATAGTATATGTGCCTGAGAACTTGAATAAGTAGATAAAAACTGGATCAGAGAATTCAGGTATTTTTTTAGTCATGTGAAAAGAAGTGATGAAAGCAACCGGTCGGTAAAAAGAGCGAAGGTAGAGAAGGCTCAAAGAGAGCGGTAAATATGGGACTAAAGGATAAGTGGAAAAGGAGGGCCTATATATGCAAGCATTGTGAAAGTGGCGCAAGATAAAGGTGAATGGCATAGTGTGTAGAGGATTCAGTGCAATGAGGATAAGCCATCTATGTTAGGTTTTCTTGGATTCATCAGGTAAAGAATGAATGTATCTGTGACCGATGTTTTATATGTAACTGAAGCCACCCCTGATACAGGAAATGGCCTTATGTTAATTGTATATATAATATAATATATATATATATAGATATATATAATATATATATATATATATATATATATATACTAAATATATATATATATATATATTATATATGTGTGTGTGTGTGTTGTGTGTGTGTATATGTATGTATGTATGTGTGTGTATGTGTGTATGTATCTGTGTCTTTATATTGGCATATGGTATCCATTGCTTGATGTACTAGTACAGTCGATTCAAAATATATATATAATAGACAAGTAAGTAGTACATGGGTTTTGATTCTGGATTTCAGGATGTAGGGCAGAGTGAATCAAGATAGGCACTCTCATGATACTGCAGACGTATTTGGAAGAATTCCCTTTGCTTTCATTATATTTCTGGTTATTTGTAAAAACCAGAGATGAAAGGAAACAATGTGTTCTAGCAGAAAGAATGTTAACGGTTGTTTGTCTGTTGAGTCTGAGGTAGTTGAGGTGCTCTGGTCACGAATGGTGGGCGAGTTCAAATGTTTTCTGGCTGTCAGGAAGATTGAACGGTGCTCGATGAAATTATTTGTTTGTTTTTCAATTCAAACCTAAATGATTTTGAAAATCATTTTCACTAAAGCTACAGACCTACTGTTCTTTATTCTCTAGGGTACCAAAACAAATTTTCGAAGGGGTTTTGTCTGTCCGATTTTATTCAATAAGAATATAGTTGAACAAATTCAACATACCTTATTCTGTTTTGGTCACTTTATTGGCACTTACAATGTTATGAATAATTTCATTAGTAGGAAATTCTAAACTAGACACACACACACACACACACACACACACACACACACACACAGAGAGAGAGAAGAGAGAGAGAGAGAGAGAGAGAGAGAGAGAGAGAGAGCGAGCGAGCGAGCATGCGTGTCCTGTATGATCCTCAGGCAAGTTGAGTTCCGGTAATTCAGCCACTGGCATCATTTACTACAACACCTGTTGAACAAATTTGGACATCTCTTCTCTTATTGTTAACGAGAGATGTTTCCATTTTCTCACATTATGATTGGCAGTGTATCTCTTTAGCTACAGCATATAAGTTCTTTTGACGAATGAAATGGGAAAGATTTCAGAAAGCAAATTTTTTAATGCAAAATTGGTGGTATTAGAAACAACAGTGGTTAACCGACGTATAGAAGTATTCAATTGAAAGAGATGTCCAGAAAGTTATGTATTTTACCATTCTTACAGAGAAATATTGTAGCTCATTAAAACACTTCATAGAAAACGGTAAATATTATCATCGTATTCGAGAAGTTCTCTGGACAGTTTCCTTATAAACTGCATTGGTTGTTATTCATGATAGATGGATAAGGTTTTTTCCCCGTGTCTCTTCGAGCCTCACGATCGTATCGCCATATTATATGCTTCTCCTCACAGACAAACGTTCCTGATAATTTTCCTCTCTCTCTCTCTCTCTCTCTCTCTCTCTCTCTCTCTCTCTCTCTCTCTCTCATAATATGAAAGTGTATGAAAGGGTAATGAAGAAAAATATTATGAAACATTTAATAAAAAATAATTTGTTTAATATAGGACAACACGGTTTCGTACCCGGAAAAAGTACACAAACCCAACTGTTAGTCCACCGTGAGAACATATTCAAAAATATGAAAAGCGGAAATGAAACAGATGTGGTTTATCTAGACTTTGCAAAAGCTTTTGACAAAGTAGACCATAATATATTAGCAAAGAAAATTAGAAAACACAATATCGTAGATAAAGTAGGAAGATGGTTAAAAGAATTTTTACACAACAGAAAACAGATAGTTATTGCAAACGATGAGAAATCGGATGAAACCAAGGTAATATCCGGTGTGCCACAAGGTACGGTGCTAGCTGCAATATTGTTTGTTATTATGATTGAAGACATAGACAGTAATGTTAAGGATTCGGTAGTGAGTAGTTTCGCTGATGACACAAGAATAAGTAGAGAAATTACTTGTGATGAAGATAGGAACGCTCTACAAAGAGACCTTAACAAAGTATACGATTGGGCAGAGGTAAATAGGATGGTATTTAACTCTGATAAATTTGAATCAATAAATTATGGAGACAGAGAAGGAAAGCTATATGCATATAGGGGACCTAAATAATGAGACAATCACAAATAAGGAAGCAGTTAAAGACCTTGGTGTGATGATGAATAGGAACATGTTATGCAATGATCAAATAGCCATTCTGTTGGCAAAATGTAAAGCAAAAATGGGAATGTTGTTACGGCACTTCAAAACAAGAAAAGCTGAACACATGATTATGCTTTATAAAACATATGTTCGTAGTCCACTTGAATATTGCAATATGATATGGTACCCACACTATCAAAAGGATATTGCACAAATAGAGAGTGTACAAAGGTCCTTTACAGCTAGAATAGAAGAAGTTAAGGACCTAGACTACTGGGAAAGACTACAATCCTTAAAATTATATAGTCTAGAAAGGAGAAGAGAACGCTACATGATAATTCAGGCATGGAAACAGATAGAAGGAATAACAGAAAATATCATGGAACTAAAAATATCAGAAAGAGCAAGCAGAGGTAGATTAATAGTGCCCAAAACTATACCAGGAAAAATAAGGAAAGCACACAGAACATTAATCCACTACGCACCAGCATCGATAATGCAGCGTCTATTCAATGCCTTGCCAGCTCATCTGAGGAATATATCAGGAGTGAGCGTAGATGTGTTTAAGAATAAGCTCGACAAATATCTAAACTGCATCCCAGACCATCCAAGATTGGAAGATGCAAAATATACCGAAAGATGTACTAGCAACTCTCTGGTAGACATTAGAGGCGCCTCACACTGAGGGACCTGGGGCAACCCGAACGAACTGTAAGGTCTGTAAGGTAAGGTCTCGTTTTAAAATCGTGCTTGACCATTTTTTTTCTGATAGTATTCCTTTTCAAGAATAACTGGTTGTTCATCAGTAACTATATCATGTAGATATGTCATGCAATCTGATTAACTAACACGTTTCCTAGTTAATTATGCCTTACTGTTGTGGTAATCACTTTAACATCACTCATATGATTTTAGAAGAAGATTGAGAGATAGTCTGAATGGTTATTGCTCATATGACAGGTTTAACGTCAAAATATCTTTATAATTTTACGAAGGCAAAGGTATTTGAGACCCTAACCCTTTCAGTGTCCGAAGGAAACGAATGAAAATAATAAATGACCCCCTTCCTGTTAGCTTTCAAAAGCACCGGAAAGAATGGGGAGGGTTTTTGTAAATATAAACTGAAATGAAAATACTTCCCATTTATTCATGTATTGTCCAGCTGAGGCTCAGAAGAAAGAGGAGCATTTTCTTGAGTCTTCGTTGACATGCAGAAGGCATTGAAGACATCCGTCTAGCCTCGTTTGCAGAGTTATTAACATCATAATTTAATTATTAATGACTTATAGAACAACAGATATTCTGGAAACGTAACGACCCTTGCACGTAGTAGCCATCTTGCTTGGTGAGACGTTCCCGCGTGAAATCAGATTAATCAACAGATATCACAAGTTCAACATACGACTAGAATTTGAGAAATATCTAGAAGTGTTCGTGAACTATCGGTGATAAGATTAGTGTGAAAATAGTAGGATAAAGCGTCTTCTAAGTTAGTTTATCAAGTGTAATACTGTAAATCAGAACAAGATGGCAGTAAGTTCCAACTGCGGGAAGAGATGGCGTAATTTAGCGTGTTTAGCAGATTCGCAATACGATGAGGTAGCAGGAAGGGAACTGGCATTTCTCATCTATGAAATCAGCAACAGTCATAACCAAAAAGATACAAAAGCATTCATAGATATATTAGAAGGATATAATCCTTCAAACTGGAACAAATCTAATGAAAACATCTTGAAAATAATTGAAGAAGTTCCAAATAAAATCCAAGTGGTCAAGAGACTCATAAGGAAAATATACATAAACCAACATATTCCGACAAAGAAAATGAATAAGGTGAATCTTGTGAATATCCTAATTGACGCATTAGGAAAAAGAATGCCAAAAGCATGCAAACTGTGTAAGGTTTGGTATAGCATAGTCAATCCACAAAACCTAATCAGAAAATGTGCTGCATGCAACATTCCGACCCATCCACAGTGTGCTGAGGTAATACAAGATATGAGAAAAGATACAAGAATTTTTTGTTCAACATGTCTATCATGGATAGACAATGTTATTAAATCAAGATTGAATGTACAAATAGTTGAGGATGGAAGAAGGCGAAGAATAAGAAGAGAAGAAGAAGAAGAAGAGGAAAACGGAAGAGAAGTAAACAAAAATGAAATGACAGACAAAAAAATAAGGAAAACAAAGAACAAGATAAAAGTATGGATGCAGAGATACTCATTGATACTACATATGAGGCAATAAAGCAGCATACCTACGAAGAAATAAATTACGATATGGCAACAGAAAAGCAAATCCCGAAGAGGCTCTACCCAGATCTACACAATGACGGGAAAGAGGAAAAAATAGACAAGAAAAAGACAAAATCTGCAACCTTTTGAAAAGAGGGAATTGCAGATTTGGAGAAAGATGTTACTACAAACATCCTAAGGTATGTCACAACTATGAAATATATGGTAAATGTGCATACCTAGATGGATATGGGGATGATTGCAGAGATCTGCATCCAAAAATATGCAAAAACCTAAAAGAAGGAAAAGGATGTAAGTTCGACAAAAAATGCAAATATATGCACCCTGTAGCCATGAATCATAATCAAATAAATAACCAACCAAGTAATAAAATCCAAAATAAGAAAGAAACAAATAAAGAGAGAAATCAAGAATATCAGGTAAAAGAGAAAAGCAAACCACCAATGAGATATGCAGAGATGTCAGCAAAAAATTTCAATGCATCAGCTCCAAAATTCTACTCAAGGGATAATAACTGTATTTATTATGCAAGAGGATATTGCAGAAACGGAGAAAATTGCAGATTCAGACACAAAATGAATAATTATGATGAAGGAAGATCAAATATTATGGAAAAGTTGGGTTTTTTAATGTCAGAATTTCTGGAAATGAAAAAACGAACAACATACCGCAGGAAGAGACATGGGAAAATCCTTATTACTACCAATATTAAATGAAGGAGAAAAACACGCAAACCATCATAGTGATGAATGCGCAGGGTTTAGTTACGAGTAACTCAAAAAGAAAAATAGAGTACTTAGAAGAACTAACCCAAATTGAAAAGAAAATAGATATAATGAATATAAGTGAAACCTGGTATTCCCAAGAGACTGGGAATGATGATCAAATAAAAGGGTTCCAACTTATAGATCAGATAGAAAAAATAGGAATCAAGGGGGAACCGCAATATATGGGAAAGACAAAAAACAAGGAAAAATATATGAGAAATATAGTAACTCAGAATGTGAACTAATAGCGGTAGAATTTGAATCTGAAAAATTAATGAACATAGTAATATATAGACCTCCTAATACTAAAGAGTTTGACTTAATAATTGAAAAATTGGATGATATATGTAGAAATCACAAGGACTGGACTATTCTCCTATCTGGTGACTTCAACTTTCCTTTCGTAGAATGGAAAGAACGAATAGGAGATTGTGGATGTACTTATACATATAAAAAAAGAGAGTAATAGTAGTGCAGAAGATAAGAGGCAATTCGAAAAGCTATTAGATATGCTACTATAATACAACATTCAACAAATAAATCACCTGCCAACAAGAAAGGAAAATACTTTAGACCTAGTATTTGTGAACGAGATGAATTATGTTAAAGAAATAATAGTTTATAATGCGAGTATTTCAGACCATAATGTCATAGAATTAACAGTTCATTCCAAAGCAAGTGAAAACAGAGATAAGCAAGAAATGAAAAAGTGGGAAGGATATGGAAAATACAACTTCTACAGTAAAAATATAAAATGGTCAGAAATAAATGAAGAATTAAACAAAGATTGGGATAACATTTTCGTAAGCGATGACATAAGGGTAAATACGGAGATATTATATAAAATATTAGAGAAAATAGTGGATAAATATATACCGAAGAAGAAAAGTAAACATCATTCATGCATACCAAGAGACAGAAGGATCTTGTTCCAGAAAATCAGAAAGTGGAAAAAAGGTCTTGCAAAAGAAAAAAATGCATGGAAAGTTATAGAACTAAAAAGTAAGATAGAAAATGCAGAACAAAAGATTATACAATAAAAAAAAAATGAAAAACGGGAATTGGAAGAAAAAACCCTATTAAATATCAAGCAAAACCCCAAACTATTATACTCATATGCGAAGAAGATGAATAAAAGAAGAATAGAAATAGGCCCTCTGAGAATTGAAGGGAGATTAACGAATAAAAAAAAGGAAATTTGCAACATACTGGCAGAACGATATAATAATAATAATAATAATAATAATAATAATAATAATACTTTATTTCCAATATATATACATTGGGTATTATACATTATATACGAAACAACATATAGTGATTATCTGATATTTCTCTATTTCCTTATGATTACATTAAAATTTAACATTTACATGAATAGTGCTTTTATAGAAATTATTTGACTAGCAACTAAAATACATTTGGTACACTACTTGCATTATATGACTTTAAAATAGAAAAAATAATTTAATAATAGTAAAAACTCATTAAAATTCTATACTGGGTGCAAAATTATAGTAGACACCATAAAACATTGAAAACAGATATACATATATACTTAAAACCAATCCACAAATTTCTAACTAAAATCTTGTAGAAAACATATATTTCCTAAGATTTGCTTTAAAAGTGTCGAGATTCGCCGTTGTTTTCAATGACTCAGGTAGGGTATTCCACATCGTTGGTCCTCGTACCGTAAAGCATCTACTTCCCAAGTCTGTGGTGGTTCTCGGTATATACAGGTCATTGTTTTGTCTCGTTCGTCTGTCCCTACCAGCTCCAACTGTTATAAACTTAAAAAGCCAAATTGGTATTAAACTTCGCATAACTTTAAAAACTCCTACACAAATGTCGAATTTAATCCTTCGTTCAACATTTAGCCATTCTAATTTATCTAAAATTGGTGATGCATGGTCATATTTTTTGGCCTTACCATCAACTACTTTTGCCGCAAAGTTTTGTAGTTTTTGAACCCGTTGTAATTGTTGTTTAGTAGTAGTTCCCCAAATCTTTAAGCAATAATTTATTATACTCAGTGCAAGCGACTGAACTACCATCGCCCTCATGTCAATATCGAATCTGTCTTTAATTCTGTTTAAATATATTAAGGTTCCATTTACTTTTCTACATATTTCAGATACGTGTACATCAAAAAGCATATATTGGTCAAAATAAATACCTAGATTTTTACGTGTACACTTCTTTCAATTTGATGGCCATTAAAGTTTAGAACGGTATCTAATGGGATCTGTGATACATATTGCCTTGTACCAATGAAAATTATTTTAGTTTTTGATTCATTTACATTTAAACCATTTAGTTGAAAATATCGCAGTCCTGCTTCTAATATAGCTTCTGCCTTTGTGATGAGAGTGGGTATATCATTTATACTACCTCCAATTAAAAATTGACTGTCGTTCTGCATATTGTACGAGAAGATTGTCTTCTAAAAATTTTGCCATATTTTTGAAGTAGTCCTGTATAAAAACTGCCATATCATTGATATGAATAAGAAAGAGCACGGGGCCTAAAATAGAGCCCTGGGGGACTCCAAAATGTAACTTGTTTACGAGAAGAGATGGTATTATCTAGTCTGACTATTTGAAAACGATTTTGTAAGTAGTTACTAAACCAAAAAGAATCTATTTTCATTTTCCTACACTTATTTAACAAAATTTCGTGGCTAACGCTATCAAATGCCTTTGAAAGATCTAACAATATGAGTAAGTTTATCTTTTGATTGTCAATATTTTTATAAATCCTTTCCGATAGCTTAAGTAATGCCATTTCAGTAGACAGGTGAGGCCTAAATCCATATTGTGTAGAGGACAATAATTTATTTTGTTCAAGATATTCAAGTAATTGATTTGTTACTATTTTCTCTAATATTTTTGACAAAATGGGAAGAAGAGATATAGGTCGGTAGTTTTCAACGTTTTCTGGGTCGCCACTCTTGTAAAATGGTACAACATGAGGCAGCTTCCATCCATCTGGGTAAATACCAGTTACTATTGAGGTATTGACTATTATTGTTAAATAAAAGGTTATTACAGGTAACGCATCTCGAATGAAACGAAGGGCTATTCCATCTGATCCTACTGAATTTGTGTCATTTAAATTCTTAACTGTGAGAATAACTGTATTAACATCAACTGGCTGAGGTCTAAAAAAGCTAATCACATCTTCAGTTGATTCGTTATTTACGGGTATCTGGTCTCTATGATTATCATGAATATTCTCTTGTGATTTCTCATAAGCCGTCTTTCCAACGTTCGAAAAATATTCATTAAATTCCTCAGCCTTTTCTATTTTATTGTCACAATTTAATATATGGGTATTGACATTCGGGTTTGGAATCATTTCATGAACAATATTCCATTTATTACGTATATTTCCTTGACAATTACTGAATTTGTCTTTAAAGTGTTTCGTTTTATTTGTCTTAACTAGTACCTGGGTACGTTTCTTTTCGTCTTTATACTGACGTCGTAATGTTTCGTTCATTCTATCCAACTTGTACCTATTTTGAAGGGCATCTCTAACTCGCATCGCTTCTTTAACATCGCTACTTATCCAGGGAGCTGGGGGTCGGGTAATTTCTCTAGTTACATATGGGGCACATTCATTTAGACCATCAATGAAAGTTCTGCTAAAAGTATCCACTTGGGTATTTACACAGTCTGTTTCCATTATGAGGTTAAAGACTGGATTCCTATTCAGCAAGTTGTCACGAAAATTATTTAGATCATAATTTACCAGATTACGGTATGTTTTTACTATTGGGAGTCTTTTTGGCTTGAAAATGTTTATTCTAAGTGTAGTCATCTCATGGTCGGCAATTGAACTAGAAATCACACCGGCATCTGAAACCATTTGTAGTTTGTTTGTAATTACAACGTCTAGTAATGTAGCAGAAGTGTCTGTTATCCTTGTCGGTTCCTTTATTAATTGGTTAAGGTTTAACTGATACAAAATTTTATTTAATCTATTATTGGGAATAAAAAGGTCGTCATTTAAATCCCCAAGAATAAAAACGGGCTTCCTACGTAAACATATTTCTCTAAAGGTATCCTTAATATACTCAAATGAAGAGGCAAGAGAGAATTCACCCCTAGAATAGATAATGAAGATAATGATATAGAAGTAAGGGACGAAAATAGTGAATATTTAGCTGACATAGAAATTAATGAAGCTGATATTGTGCAGGCAATTAATGAAATTAAAATTGGAGCTGCTGCAGGGCCTGATGGAATCCCTGCTATTTTGTTAAAGAAAGTAGTTCATTCTATCGCAAAGCCACTTGCAATATTATTAAGACAAAGTGTAGATACAGGCAAGATTTATGATGAGCACAAATTGGCATATATCACCCCTACTTTCAAAAGTGGATCAAGACTTGAGGCAAGTAATTATAGGCCTGTGAGTCTAACATCACATATTATGAAAGTGTATGAAAGGGTAATGAAGAAAAATATTATGAAACATTTAATAAAAAATAATTTGTTTAATATAGGACAACACGGTTTCGTACCCGGAAAAAGTACACAAACCCAACTGTTAGTCCACCGTGAGAACATATTCAAAAATATGAAAAGCGGAAATGAAACAGATGTGGTTTATCTAGACTTTGCAAAAGCTTTTGACAAAGTAGACCATAATATATTAGCAAAGAAAATTAGAAAACACAATATCGTAGATAAAATAGGAAGATGGTTAAAAGAATTTTTACACAACAGAAAACAGATAGTTATTGCAAACGATGAGAAATCGGATGAAACCAAGTTAATATCCGGTGTGCCACAAGGTACGGTGTTAGCTGCAATACTGTTTGTTATTATGATTGAAGACATAGACAGTAATGTTAAGGATTCGGTAGTGAGTAGTTTCGCTGATGACACAAGAATAAGTAGAGAAATTACTTGTGATGAAGATAGGAACGCTCTACAAAGAGACCTTAACAAAGTATATGATTGGGCAGAGGAAAATAGGATGGTATTTAACTCTGATAAATTTGAATCAATAAATTATGGAGACAGAGAAGGAAAGCTATATGCATATAGGGGACCTAATAATGAGACAATCACAAATAAGGAAGCAGTTAAAGACCTTGGTGTGATGATGAATAGGAACATGTTATGCAATGATTAAATAGCAATTCTTTTGGCAAAATGTAAAGCAAAAATGGGAATGTTGTTACGGCACTTCAAAACAAGAAAAGCTGAACACATGATTATGCTTTATAAAACATATGTTCGTAGTCCACTTGAATATTGCAATATGATATGGTACCCACACTATCAAAAGGATATTGCACAAATAGAGAGTGTACAAAGGTCCTTTACAGCTAGAATAGAAGAAGTTAAGGACCTTGACTACTGGGAAAGACTACAATCATTAAAATTATATAGTCTAGAAAGGAGAAGAGAACGCTACATGATAATTCAGGCATGGAAACAGATAGAAGGAATAACAGAAAATATCATGGAACTAAAAATATCAGAAAGAGCAAGCAGAGGTAGATTAATAGTGCCCAAAACAATACCAGGAAAAATAAGGAAAGCACACAGGACATTAATCCACTACGGCCCAGGCATCGATAATGCAGCGTCTATTCAATGCGTTGCCAGCTCATCTGAGGAATATATCAGGAGTGAGCGTAGATGTGTTTAAGAATAAGCTCGACAAATATCTAAACTGCATCCCATACCATCCAAGATTGGAAGATGCAAAATATACCGAAAGATGTACTAGCAACTCTCTGGTAGACATTAGAGGTGCCTCACACTGAGGGACCTGGGGCAACCCGAACGAACTGTAAGGTCTGTAAGGTAAGGTAAGGTCAGAGTCTGAATAATGCATTAGAATCCTCTTATAACGATAAGTATTAGGTTCATCGCCGCAGCAGATCACCTCTTCAATACACCATGAAGGTATTCACAAACGTGACCCCTCATGAGCAAATCTGGAGATCATTTAGCACGATTTATTGTGTGCTATCTCAAAATTGGTTTTCTGGCGCTTTGCTATTTAGCGAAATGCATCCGGGACCAAGGAACGGAAAAGCGTGGTCTACAATGTTGTCATTTCCAAAGTCGTTGTTTGAAGACACTTTTCAATTGTGTGTTAACTGCTGTCAGACATTTGGTTTTCATGGAATTATAAACTCCCATAGGAAAAAGGTCATCATCAGATAAGAGGTTCGCCTTTGGGGAACTTTGCTTTTTTCTGATCTCACTTTAACAACCTGAGTCTTAATTTATGAATTCTGGGTATTTCTCTGGCTGACGTCACCATAGCTCCGTCGAATTGCAGAGGATATTTATTTGTGCTGGTAACATTACTATTATACAATACAAAACTTATTAAAATGGTAACTGAAAGCTCTCTTGCATCTTGGTAGAAAATTAAAAATGATTCGGTAATTTTAGATGGAAATTACATTAGCATCTACAATGTCCCTCCAACTCATTGAAATGCGAAATTTCAAAATTTATCAAAATTTTTGCGCATTGTAATTGAAAACGTTACTTCACTCTGTTAACTAGCTCTGGAATTCTTTTGATTTGATTATCAGTTATTTCGGTTATGTACAAATCCGACTGCCTATGACCCAACTTTGTATAGGGTGCAGCTAATTAATTTGTTATTAACATATGAATGCTGACAGTTGTAGCTATTTGTTGGTTTTTAGGTCTGGAGTAGCCAGATTTTAGGATGTCAGATTTTTAGGATGTCATGTTAGGAGAGGCCGATTTAGAATAGATGGGATTGGAGTAGATGAACCAGGAGTAGCTTGTGGGTAGTCAGGTTGGTAGCATCCTGGTTTGGGTTCGATTTTCTGGATTTGTAGTCACTTAAGTTAGGAGCAACTGTGTCCAGAGCAGTACTGTGTATAGGTAGCCATGTTCAGAGTAGGCAGATTTGTAAGTAGTCAATTTTGGAGTAGCTGACTGTGTATGCAGGCAAGTTAGGAATATCTGTAAAAAAATTTTTTTTTTTAATGTGCAAATACTTAGGTGCTGTATCTTCAACCGGCAACATTCATAATGTGGATTAAACTTCTATGAAGTTTAATGAGACTGTCTCATCTCTGATACCAGAAGTCTCACTTACTGCGGATCCCCTCAGTAATGTCTTCGACGCTCTTGCACATCCATTTAATTGTTCATGTAACAATGACATTTGAATTTACTTGCAAAGGAATATGCGTCAGTGCTAGCTTACTAGGATCATTTGTCGGTTCAGAGCTGTTTATTGTTATTATTATTATTATGTTATTAAAAGTAATGGCTACTTCATCCACATTACACTTTTAAAGATTTTTCTCTATTTTCTGAATAGCAGCTTTTTCCGTGCTACTTAAACAGGCTAGTAGAGCGCCTATAGAGGTCATGATCAAATATAGTGTCAAAATCGGTGTATATATTTGAATTTTACAGATAAACTACGATACCATAGTCATCAAAGTCATTAACAATTTTCTCTCTCTCTCTCTCTCTTTCTCTCTCTCTCTCTCTCTCTCTTGAAGCGAGCTTTTGTCTGGACCTGCCAGACATCCTCTAGGCTAGGAAGCTGGGCGTGGACTGCTTTTGGTGTGGTGTCCGTCCTCCTTATATTTGGGGTCGTCAGCAGGGAGTCTACCCCATGCTGATCTCCTATTGGCTGGTGGTGGTATGTCTTCTTTTTCTTTAGTGGCTTGAGCCAGGTCTCAGGCTACTTTCGCCAAGTCGATGGTTGCGAAGCTGCAGGCTCTGCAGCCATCTAGACCTCCTGAGCTGTGCGGTAACGTTGTTGAACGTTGCCTTATGCTGCAGTACGTCACGGCTAATTTGGTTGTCATTGGCTGCAGGAGTATCTCGTTTGGGGGCGTTGTCTTCCATAGAGTTGTCGTTATCAGTGGTGTTATTGTTGGTGGAAGGTCTTCTCATACTCGTGGGCAGGAGAAATTCTTCTTGCATCGTATTTAGTGTTATTTTTATTTGCTGGATGAGAAGCGTCTCCAGCAAGCGTAACCAACAAGCATCAGGGGCCTTCCCGATGATCTTCGTGCTCTGGATGATGACATCCTGGGAGATGGCCTCTTGATTTTTGGTGCGGGCATGCTTCTTGATAGCCCCTTCTTGGCGCATGCTAGTCACACCTACATAGGTGCCGCTGCAATCGCGGACTGGGCATGTATACTGGTACACCACATGCGTTTGCTTCAGGGAGTCTCGTACCAGTGGAGAGGGTTATTTTTCACAATAAGGTCGCACGTTCTCCGATTCTAATAGTATATGATCAAGTCGATATTCTTGGTGTCGTCGGTCGGGGATACATTTTCGGAAATAATTTTTTTAATGGAGTCCTCCTCTTTACAGTAATTGGGAACTCATGAAGGCTTGATGTTATCCTGGGGGCGGGGCTGCGGGCTCTCACTACCGTACCATTTCTCCAGGGCTGTGCGGACTTCCTTACTGATTAATTTATGTGAATACCCGTTATTCACGAGTAAGTGGGAGTCCCGGTCGAGTTCCTGGTGAGTGTCCTGCCATTTCAAGCAGTGGGAGAGGGCTCTCCTGACGAAGGCCATGACGGTGGTGCTTTTTAATCTGACAGGGCACTCGCTGTCACTGTTGAGGCAAAGCCCGAGGTTAGTCGTCTTAGTGTAGACGGAAGTATGGAGTCCGTCTTCAGTCTTACTCACAACTGACAAGGACGTCAAGGAAGGGGAGCCAGTCGTCAGAGCTGTATTCAACTGTGTAATTTGGGACACTGCATTGCTGAAATGCTTGATGGAGGGCTTCTACCTCATCCTCGACATTGACTTGCACAAAGATGTTGTCAATATAACGGCCATATCTGCGGGGTTGCTGCATCCTTATTATATATTTTGGAAGAAGACCATCTTTCAAACAAACTTCATGTACAGAATGGCCGTCTGCCTTCTATCAAATGGTGAATAAAATCAGGGGCTCAGTTATGCCTTTTTTATACTTGCAAGTGGGCTTACAGAAATTTTAGGTGATTTCTGATTGGTTGTCGAGGTGGGAGGTAGTTGGGGGTACTGCCATGTTCCCTCTTGGAGAGGCGAGTCATAGTCATATCAATGTACGAATGGCAACATCCATTCTCAGAGCAGGTATTTGGTATACTACTCTTCTCCTCTCCTCTTCATGGGATCATAGCTAGTGGTGGGGCTGTTCCTTATGAGCTACTGGCCAGTCTTCCTCTTCTTGTAGTAGATCGTAAGGTCGACTTTTTTGTCTGCATCGATGGGTTTTCCATGTTCACTAATGATTCTCTTCAGGGCTGCCTTGTCTTTCTCATGTTGGAGTTCATGTTGCCCTTGCAAAGCAGTCTAATGGTCCTCTCACTCTCACGGGAGCGTGTGGTTTTGTCGACGATACCACCTGTCGACCGCATTTCTTGTCATCCCTAGCAGCCCGATGGTATGAGTTTCTGTTATACTTCGGGAGTTAGGCAACATTTTGAAGTCACATTCCAAGATCAGTGTGAGAAGGGATGACAAAGATAGGCGTCCATGACCGAAGATTTTAATTTTTCTGGGCATTCACTACTACTGTTGAGGCCAGAGTCTGTTGTCAACTGGCTTATGGTGAATCTGCTTGTTAAAGCCTTTTGGGGTACTGGTGACCCAGACGTCCAAAAAGGAATGGTGCCATCCACACTCCTCACACATGTAAAGTGGAGAACCGATTCTTTTTCCAAGGTTCGCCAGATTGTATCCAGTTATTTTCGTCTGCAATGTTGATGAAGGTGTCATCAATTTACCGAACATAGACAGCTAATCTGGTGATCCCTATGAAGACACGGTCACTGATAACTTCAAAAGTTGGTGAACAGCACACCAAGGGGAGAACCCTTGGCTACTCTGTGCAAATCCCGAGCAGGCACCTTACTGGAATGTTCAGTATGTGGATGCCACCATTCCCATTTGGACGTATTTGTCGCCAACACTCCTCAAGTCTTTCTCGTGCAGGAGACCCTTCTTCTCCCTACCACGGTCAGAACAGCAAGTCACGCCCCTGGGACAAGCCTTAAACCGCCCACTCATCGGGCAGCCTGCCCTATGATCAGAATTCATGGGCTCTAGCATCAGCCAATCAGCGCCTTTGTCAATCAGCCAGATTCTCTTTGGCAATTCAATCCGCTGCCAGCCGATCGGATGGGCACCCCCTTCCCCCTTCCTTGCTTTGTCAAAAACCACCTACAATTTTTGTAAACCTGCTTGTGGGTCTAAATACAGCATTATTGTACCCCAGGCTTCATTTGCCTTTTTATTATAAATGGGAGGGAATTTTACCGAATAAATGAACTTTGGGCAGCTGTTATATAATACCTGCTGATATAATGAAACCATTCGAGAGTTTGAGGAACTGCAATACAAACTCAACAACATCCAGGCCATTCTAGATATGAAGTTTATTATTATTATTATTATTATTCTTTCCCTCTATCACAGTCCTCCAATTCGACTGGGTGGTATTTATAGTGTGGGGTTCCGGGTTGCATCCTGCCTCCTTAGGAGTCCATCACTTTTCTTACTATGTGTGCCGTTTCTAGGATCACACTCTTCTGCATGAGTCCTGGAGCTACTTCAGCCTCTAGTTTTTCTAGATTCCTTTTCAGGGATCTTGGGATCGTGCCTAGTGCTCCTATGATTATGGGTACGATTTCCACTGGCATATCCCATATCCTTCTTATTTCTATTTTCAGATCTTGATACTTATCCATTTTTTCCCTCTCTTTCTCTTCAACTCTGGTGTCCCATGGTATTGCGACATCAATGAGTGATACTTTCTTCTTGACTTTGTCAATCAACGTCACGTCTGGTCTGTTTGCACGTATCACCCTATCCGTTCTGATACCATAGTCCCAGAGGATCTTTGCCTGATCGTTTTCTATCACTCCTTCAGGTTGGTGCTCGTACCACTTATTACTGCAAGGTAGCTGATGTTTCTTGCACAGGCTCCAGTGGAGGGCTTTTGCCACTGAATCATGCCTCTTTTTGTACTGGTTCTGTGCAAGTGCCGGGCACTCGCTTGCTATGTGGTTTATGGTTTCATTTTTCGTATTGCACTTCCTACATATATTATTATTATTATTATTATTATTATTATTATTATTATTATTATTATTATTATTATTATTATTATTATTATTTTTATTATTATTATTATTATTATTATTATTATTATTATTATTATTATTATTATTTAAGCTTCATATCTAAGATGGAAATATTTTGTAAAAGATAGGACATCTCCGATCAGTTGTTGGGAGGCAGTGCTGAGTTGAGGACGAATATAGCTCATTAATTGGCCCTCTTTTTATTTGAACGACAAATGCATTTCATTGACAATCGGAGGGTTCTTAAAAGTTCTCGGATCTTGGATTCTACCAGAGGCAGATCACTAGATGCTAAAGCAGGATTTCTAATTTCAGCAGTGTTGTTAAGATAAAACTTGCGCATAGATAAATAATAGCTCTTTGAAAACTAACAAGTAACTGATTCCAATAAGTTTGAATATAAGGTGCCGTCGTTCTTAATATAATAGTGTAAAGTTCAGAGACCAAAAGTGCAATTGCAAAAACTAACGTTGGTCGCAACTTCTGTTCTGGTTACGTCATAGCTGTCGCCTTCTTGGTAGACCTCCACATGGCCATATACCCATTATTGTGCTCGTAATGGTTTAATGTACTGAAACAGTCAAAGGGAGACAAATTTATTAATAGGTGGGAAAGTTGTTCTATTGATTTTGTAAGTATTTGCGATGAACGAAATATCTGATACACGAATATGTAAGCTTGAGGAAATTTCCAGTATATGTCAGTGATCATAAGCATTTAGGCAAGATTTGATGCTGCAACATATGCGCCAGTGCTTCTTCCGCTGCATGCAAAACTTTCCCGTTGCGCGTTGCAGATTTTTGCAATTCAGGGAAAAGTTGGGAACGCCACAGTCAGGAACGAGTAACCGTGTGTGTGTGTGTGCTTGTTCATGTGCAACCTTACTTGTGAATACATGTGTATTTATTTATAGGTAAATACCTAGCTGTTTGTTTATACAAAACGTTCATGAAGTGACCTGTATTGAAACATGTAACTGCGATTGCCAGTGTACTGAATAATTGAAGCTCTTGCAAGAACTTTTCAGAACATAACTCCACATAACTCCTTTGTTATGATAACCACACTTCTTTCTTCTTTCAATGGACCCATTATTAATTTATTATTCAACAGAGACAGATTTTATTGCGTAGTTCTTTCTAATGTAACTGTTACAATTGCAGTATTGAAGATTATGTAGAGAGAGAGAGAGAGAGAGAGAGAGAGAGAGAGAGAGAGAGAGAGAGAGAGAGAGAGAGAGAGCCCTATGCTTCGGTCATTGTAACAAGGGGCGTGGCATGGTGCCTCCGAGCTTCAGCAGGAGGAAATACCTGCTCTGACCTTTGCGAGATCCTGTTGATTATCGCTACTTAAGGTCAAGGTGGTCTTATATTAGGTAAATACATACACTTGCACGTATGCGCTCACATATCCCACATGTTTGTTAAAACTGTCAGCCATCTCGGCTATTATAGGTACAGATAGTCATCAACTGCAGCATATCCTACAGAAAATCAGTAGGATATCCGTTGAACATTGGAGAGACGTAGGTTCCCTTACTTTCTCATGTTCTGAGGTAGAAAAGTGAGAGAGGAAGAGAGGGAGAGAAAATGCATTTCCTTTTTCTTAGTCAGAGGTTAAACGAACCTAACGGGAAAGTGCCGTCTTATCTTAGAATTCGAATCATTCATAACCCTTGTCCGCTTTCCGTTTCTCCAAATTCCTCATTCCATTCTGATCCTGCGTACCCTTTTTCTTCTTCGTACTGCTGCCGGCCATCGCCCTCCTGTGGTCCTACGGGATTATTGAGTCTGACGAGGTCGCTTTTCACAATTCGACAAGTTTTTATTTTTCGAACTATTCCTTTCGCTGTGTTGATCTCCTCTGTCCTTCGTTATCATGATTGTTCTTTTTGCCCATTTCTGCTTTTCAGAGATTGTCTATGTATACTATGTTCCTTGCAGGCTTTCTGGTAGCTAATTCCATCCTAATAATAATAATCTTTATTCTTTAATGTCATATATATAATATATATATATATATATAGATATATATATATATATATTGTATATTTTTTCAATTCTTATGAAATCATTTCTTAGTGAATTTTGTCTCTTGTTGCAAGGTTTCACGATAGTTATTGTATTCCTCACTCACTTACAGGTATTTATATGTTGAAAATAAAATGCTAAACGAAATACTTCGTGAATGGCAGAAGTATCAGTTGTCGGTCTTTCCTTGTATTTGATCAGATTTATAAAATTGTTTTCACGTGTGTTGATTGACTGAAACGAATTTTATAAAAATCATTAGTTGTATTTCCCTGAAAAACGACACCACTTTGTTGTGGCATCACTGTACTTAGGGTATTTTCAATTTCAGTCTCATATTTTAGGTACTTTTATATTTTTTCGTATGGGAGAGAAATTTTTTTACCTCTTTGACATCTGGTTTGATTAGAACGAGTTTAAAGGTCCATACCACGCCTCTCATGCCATTCAACACCTACCACGCCTTACCTTTGGGCAAGGGCCCATTCTGGTAAAACCGGCATAATCTAAGCGACCCACCAACCACTTTTGACTATAAATGGGAAATGTGATTTTTTTTTTTCCGCCGTCTATTAAGGACGGCGTTAGGTCATGTCAGTTTTTACTTACTTCGAAAAAATAAAAATTGCCTGGAGTTTTTCGTTTTGAAGAAATGTTTATTTTTAATGAATAAATTAGTTACCCTGAATGGTCAGATAATTATATACAGAAGCTTGAGAATATATACTTGTGTATGAACTGTAAACATTATTTTGATAGGTATGAGCCCCGATCTTTTAGTGTTGTTATTTTTTTGTTATATATAATATATATATATATATATATATATATATATATATATATATATATATATATATTCATACTTATGGATTTTTAAATGTTTCATTTTCATTGCTGATAATGTAAACAGTTATCAGTCACATAGCATCCAGTCAGAACATCGCCACAGGTGGTCTTTTCTTTTCGGTGTAGGCGAACAAGTCGGTATGGCACGAGGGGTTGTCTTTACTCAGGGTTTAACAGTTTTGTTTCTTTGCACACCTTGAGAACTCTCTTCACTAAACTACAGAATGTACGAGTAGTTTTAGACCTTTTCCCTCCTTCATAAATTTCAACATATCTATATTTAAAGGTAATGCTGGAGTTATGCTCTGAATTATATTTCATGGTTCACATTATTTTAGAGCGCGCAAGGGAAATGCTTTAATTTTCTTAAGTTTGAAAAAGGAATATTGCATTTTTCTGTAATGAATCTTTGAAATTTTCCCAGTTTTTGTAAGACGTGTTAAAAAGGGGGTTGGGTGGGGGGGGACGTTTTGCACTCCCGAATCCAGCCTATCAATTGAAGCGTAGAGGCTTGAGAAACTTTACTATTGTGGAATTGAAGGAAGGTCTATAATTGCCTGTTCTAAACGGTTTTGAAGTGAAATTCTCCCGTTGGTAAATAGTAGCCTATGCACTAATTCTTTGAAATCTCAGTTTTGAGTTTACTATTTGGCTCGACCAGAAACCTAATTTATTTAACCTCTTGTTCCTGAGGTAGATAGCGAATGAGCAACTATCTCGAGACTTCGGCCATCAGAGAGAACTCTCATCATTGGAGAGAGGCTTTCTCTGGAGGAAGCTAATTCAATATCTATCTGACTTTATCGCTATGATTCCTAGCCCAGGCCCTGAAAATGGACCCTTTGAATTGTCAAAAATGGCAGTGTCAATTTTTTTTTTTTAACTCGGCCGTGATTTTGCATTTTTACAGCTACGAAATGGGCATTTCCCTGGAATAATTTACAGTTGTCTTGCGCACTGTTGAGAATACTCTTGAGCAGTTTTTTTCCCGGGCTTGGTCCTGTTGAATACATCTCAGGATGTAAAAATGTACTGTACTCTTTCCGGTGGCTTGTTATAAAAAGTCGAGGTCGGCAACTTAGTTCTTATATTATTTTGACCATCAGTTGAGAACCGCCTGAAGCATTCACGTGCTCTCTAGGCAATCATTTCTGTTAGCTCTGTATAAATATAATTTCGCATTGGAGAAGCCTAACAACACAGGAAGATATGAAAGTAATTAATTACCTCTGGAATTCAGGTAAAAGAAGGGAGTTAATAACATGATAGTAATAAATGCTCAAAGGAAAGTTCAACGGGACGCTGAATGGAAAGAGTAAATGAAATGTGCCTCTGAAAAGACTATTTGTATCTTACATCAGATAACATGGCAGTAAATAGAAGAAATTCGTGTTGATATTTCAGTCCTAATGAAAACAGTCTAGACATTGGAAAAAAAGAGACTACAGATATATATATATATATATATATATATATATATATATATATATATATATATATATATATGTGTGTGTGTGTGTGTGTGTGTGTGTGTGTGTGTGTGTGTGTGTGTGTGTGTGTGCGCACAAGATTAGTGCGTACAAAGAATGTGTGGGAGGAAGAGTTAACAAATAATGACTGTGCCACTCTGAGACCGTGAGTTTAGAAGGTTTGAAGCTGTAAGCAATGCTATGCAAAAGGGGCTGTTCGACCATGTGGTGTATGTTCCTGGCCATGAATTTTGAGGGCCTCATTGCAAAGAATTTTTTTCGAAGGAAATTAACCATTGAGCGTGATCAGATTACCCAATGGAGGCTGGTTCTACCCCAAAACGCATGAAATTCCTACGTTTTTAATATCTTTGTCAAGAACATATTAAAAGAGCTCCGTTTGATTTGTGAGGTGTAAATTTTGGTTAACTTCTTATTTAAGATATTCTAGACAGGAAAACCGGTAGTCATTTGATCACCATAGGATTTGAAAACAGTGTTCAAAGCTAAAGGAATGAGACTAGAAAACTGTGTAGGACTTTTCATGCCGCTTTTGGTGTTTACTTATTGTATATATTATTTGACTGTGTACAAACAAACAACACATGTAATAAGTACTATATTCATACATAATTGGCGCTTCCTTTTCATGGTCATCTTCAGCTGCATTCCAATAGTAACATAAAATTACCAAGAGTCACTGATACTTCAGAGACTGTAATTTTCTCGTGTAGTCTAGAATTATGTGGCAAAATTACCTTAGCGACGTATGTCCTTAAAAATTATGCCATAGCTGGAAAAGTATTCTCCTACTGGAATACCAGGTTTTCCCCTTATATGAACTTCCAGACTTTGTCCAACAAGTCATGGCCAGAGCCTTCCACATTCCCTCCTTATGAGTTTGTTTCTTTTTGCTGATTTATCATTACGCATATTTTTATTCTAATCTAATTTTATAGCCTTGGGATAGGCTAGTGATGGCGTGTAAGGTGTATGAGAATGGGAAAGCTAGTTTTGAAATTCCAAGCAAGTCTTACAAAGATTCTTTGCTTGTTTGGACGACCTCATAAATCTCGCCAGCAATCAAATTAGTGCTGCTAATTGATAAAGAAAAGTGATTCCTCATCTTATATTTCTTCATCCTTCTCTGTTCACTATTCAGCTTTTGTCTGTTCTTTTGCTTCCATTCATTACTTACGTTTGTGTACCACCCTGTGAAGTCTTTCTGTATGTTTTATTTTTGTGGGATAAAGCTGTTCACAGGGATGGATTTTTTATGAGTTCTTTTCCTTTTATCTGCGCTGCAGTGAAGAGTAAAACCAACAACAATTTTGTCAAGATGTATTAAAATGTACACTACTTCGAAAGCCATTCGGCTTAGAATTGAGAAGCTTTTTGAAAACAGTTTATGTTATAATACTGTATATATGGACACCAAAATAATTGCCCATTTTAATCTCCAATAATAGTAATTAATTAAAGTATTATGAAGATGTTACATTCAGATGCTACAACCTCTAACGGGGAAAGTTTTTGGTTGGAGTTAGATAATGACGTCTCGACGACTTCAGACCGGTTCTGGCTCTAACAAAGCTGAATGACCCTGAGTGGCAATTATTGTAGTCTGTGCCAGTTTAGTCATGGGAATAAAGTGGGATGACCTTAGATGTGCCCTATGCTAGATGGAACAGATGCGTGTCAAAACGGTCGTAGCAGCCTATCAAAAGCATGTCCAATGAGTGCTTCATGAAGTGAACGTCAATTCAAAGGAAAATCTTTCTGTCCAAGAACTAGAGAAATAGTCAGGAAAGACTTGATAACAAGAACCGACCAAAACTTGGGCATGGTTTATAGGAACGTATCTCACGCTCAACACAGTGACGTAAGGAAAAACATGAATGTAACAAAATTGCATGTTGTGAAAAGACGGGTGATTTGGGTATGCTCGATTTACAACCAGCGGTGCCCTTTTTGAAGTCTGTACCTGTTCCTGGAGGACTGTACAGGAATTTCCGCCTGTCTGACCGTTAACGTTGTTCCCCTCTTGACACTTCCGTAACGTTCATGTTCGCCCGACGTTCACCCCAGATGAAAATAGCGTCGTTCATTGCCATCCCTCCAAAATGTCACCGGAGTCCAGTCAGGACCCAAAGGCGCCCCAAGAAGAGATTTGTTGTTCAACATTCTGTCCTTGCAAACGGCCGCTTCATCATGATAATGGATCCGCGTGTTTTTTCATGGGATGTGTTTGCCTTTTATCACAAGAAAGGATTTGGTGGCAAATATTGCATCACAGGGAAGTCGTTTATATAACCAACTGTGAAATGTGAGGTCATTTCAGGCCGGTTACGAATTTCCGCATACGTGTGTGCGCGGGTTCAAGCATGAAGGGCTGACGTTTGTCTGCATGAGTAGCGTAATTAATGGTTTCCTTCACCATCGTGCCCAACATGAGGGTATGACGTCATGGAACAGAGCCTGAACTTCTTTCAAATGCTGATCACTCTCGTCGCTCTAAAAGAATACAATTTGGGTGGGGGGGGGGAGGCTCTGACGTCATACTGGTAAGTCAAGCAAATTTGGTTTGTTAATATTCTCCTTCAGTTGCCTTACGAAAATGCTCATTTTATCGTATGAAGGAAAATTTCCCAGTTGTATTTGATGTTTTTATTTTGCATCGCGCAGCCTTGGGAATGTTGGCTTATCTCCTTATTTCCATTCCGCAGATCAAATCCAGCATTGGTTATTTTTGTATTTTTCGTGAGTGGAAGTAATGACAGTGTTCAATTGTACATTTAACCTTTGACGCACACTCAGTTGACGACTACTGCAAGTCACTGAACCGCCTCGCAAGAAGTGCAGTGTCGTCATACACTGTACATCTTTACTTCCTCTGTTTATTTCATTGTTTGATTCCATCGTTTACTAGGAACATTTCAGTCTTCGCCAACAGAGGGAGATGAAACGATAAGCGGCGCAAAGTCAAAACATCTCTTTTGCTTCAAGTAAATAATGTGTTGTTTAAGGTTCACAATTTACCATTGGATGTAGAAGTTAGTTTATTTTTATAATATTTTAAATGACAAAATCGTCAGCAGTAACTGAAAGACGCTAAATAATTCGAAACTATATATGGAAAGACGAGAGTTCTCTTTTAAACAATATAGAATTTGAATCTAACGCAAGTCGTGTATGCCTTGTCGTGTAATAACCATTATCTTTATTGGGTTCTATACCCTGGCTCATTCACAGCTTCGACTGTGCTATTGCCGGACATTACGATCAAAGAACTAGCCGAGAGTTCATTGACTGTAACGTCATCACCCATTACCACCTCATTAGAGGCAAGTATATGGTTCGTATTCTCTCCACTACATAATAATAGTAATATACTACTAGTTTTATTATCGCTACAATACTTGTGATAACACTCATCTGCAATAGTATCTTTCACATTAGGTTTAAAACAGAATAAAACTACGAGGACTTACCAGTAGTCTATATTGCGAATAATCAAGCTCATCTCGGGGTATATTGACAGAAATCCGAAAGCCTACCAGTGTGCTTTTTTTCCTGTGTATAGGTGGGGTTTGGAACTTTCATTCTCCGTAGCGGGTCCTAATAGCCTTTAAAAATTCACTGTACGTCTGAAGTTGTGGAAATTACTTCTGTACAGTGTATAATGCAGCCACGGCCCGGTGGTGGCTTGTGTACTTAGCACCTATAGAGTGCCAGACGTACGATCATGGCCAACTTTAACCTTACATAAAAAAAAAACTCTTGAGGCTACAGGGCTACAATATGGCATGCTTGATGATTGGAGGGTGGGCGATCAACATATCAGTTTGCAGCCCTCTAGCCTCATTAGTTTTTTTAGATTTGAGTGCGGACAATGAGGCATATAGCCATCTCATTAGTTTTCCTTTATATATATATATATATCATAATATATATATATATATAATATATATATATATGTATATATATATATATATATAACAAAAGTTTAGCAAGGCTTAAGACACATCAGAGATATTAACCATCACAAATATGTTGAGAATAAACAAGGCCTGATGCGACCTCCAGCTTACTCGGGAATTCTTGCAAGATTTCCCTCTCACGCATGAGTTGTAAACATTATATTCTCATAACTTAACGTGAAGTGGCCTTCGTAATTAATACTCATACTTGGTAATAATACTAACATCGAGGATCAAATAAAAAGGACACAAATTAAACACTTTCATATATTCTCAGTTATAAGTGGGAACAGAAAATAATCGAACAGAAATACAGCCTAAATTCAGTATACACCAGATAAATTAAAATGTGTTAAAATCTGCGGTCAAATAGAATCTTGTTTCACGAACGAAAATTGAAGTTTTTTTTTTTTTTTTTTTATTAGAAATAATTTTTCTGTACCGTTTAACATGCACATAATTTATAGTTTACATAAACATCCTATTCTAAAATTCTTGTATCCTTAACCCAAAACGAAACACTTTTTTTTTCTTTCTTTTTTTTCTTTCTTTTTTTTCAGACTTTTTTATGCTCTTCCATAGGGCTTTCCGAACCTACTCCTCTTTCTCGCCTCCAACAACAACAACAACAACAACAACAAAGTAGAAAATAATTTCTGTTCAGAATTCCACATATTTAATGAGAGTTGGTGCGTAGACCGGAAATACCGTACTGTATATCTCCTGTATCCTGTGACTTTCCCCCTAATAATTCCCCACCAATCAAGAAGGGGTATTTCTAAAATGCGTTCATTTGTTCTCATGGGTAGACGTGAAAATTTTTTTTTATTCATATTGAGAATGTGAAGAGTGAAATTTTGTAACGAAAATTAATTAAATATACTAAATAAAATTCACAAAATATGTCAGATTTTAATAAACGTTTCAGTGTATACAAACAACTTTTAAAAAAAGTCTTTAAGATAGCCAAGCTTTAAGGAAGGGAAGTTTTTAAATATGGCAACGATCTGACCATTTCAGAACAGATTGCCGGGATATCAGAGAGAGAGAGAGAGAGAGAGAGAGAGAGAGAGAGAGAGAGAGAGAGAGAGAGAGAGAGAGAGAGAGAGAGAGGATCGAAGACATTTTATCACTGATGGAGGGAGCTCGCATTGATGGGTACGATTTTATATGGAAAGCGGCTCACCTGATACAAATTCACGTCAAGGGAAATGCCCCTATGACGACGACACGGCTTTGAATTTGCAGTCCTAGGTTATCTGATGAAATTGACGGAGGTCCCAACGCATTTCGTCTAGGTGTGGTATTGAGAATTACAAAAAAAATGTCCTTGTCATCTGTTCACCCAAATTATTGACATAACATGTTTCTCGATACTACGTTGTGCTGTGCCTATTAAATAGCTCTCTGCATTTTTTGGGGCGGGAAGTTTATTATCTGTTTATCCAACTTACATTTTTTTTTTTTTTTTTCGTGTACCTCATACTTTAAGTTTTGCTGTACGTATCAAATTGCCTTCTGTAATTTGAGGAGGGGTGGGGGTGGTAGTGGTGGTGGGGGTGGGGGGGGGGGGGGGGGGGCGGTCAGCGGAGACATCTATGATAAGGAGATTCGAGCCTGTGAGCTAGAAGGAGATCCTTAAATAAACCAAAGGAGAGGAGGAAGAGCGCCACGATAATAGTGACGAGGAACGACAGGCCACGAGGCACTTTCTTTCATTCGCGCAAAAATACAAATGAAAGGGCAGGGCGCCGCAGATGAAATGATGGCGGAGAGGTTATCTGGCGCTCATCAACATTGTTTTCCCTCTTGTCTCTTTCGTCTCGAAACGAAGAACAATGAGCGACAAAATTTGCATTACAATGATGTAATGACGTTATATAAAATCAGCGTTACGCTAGACGACTCATTCCGCGTACACACACACACACACACACGCACTCAGAACTGTGAACTGGTGATCTCGGTTATGATTCGAAGCACTCTCTCTCAAAAATACATTTGGTAACTGGCCATTTTATACCGCTAAAGAAATAATAAATAGAAAAACAAGAATGTATTTTGTGCACAGTTAAAGAAAGAATAAATAGAAAACCAAGAACTTATTTTGTACACTCTCTCTCTCTCTCTCTCTCTCTCTCTCTCTCTCTCTCTCTCTCTCTCTCAAACAAACAAACAAACAACATAGATGAAAACGTCTGGATGGTTCCTTCGTTTCTTAACTTATTCTTTCTCTTTATCAGTTCTGTTTGTTTTATTTTTGTTTTCTTGTGATGAAACGAAAAGTAGGTAATTAATGGTGATAATTAATACGAAAAGTAGAAAAAATGTCTTGAAAGAGGCTGTTGACGACATGTTCGTGCAATAATAAAGAATAAAGCCAAGCACACAATCAGGGATCCGCTGAGTAATGGGGCTGTCCATGCGTTGAGGATTCAGCCAGTGCTGACCGGCTACGTTCAGTAGGTATCAGACAGGAAATAGTGAACCAGTTTTTGACGCCGAAAGGCTTTAGCAGAAACCGAGAGATTCTCTCCGCCCAACCCTCCACATTTTTTTTTTATCACTATCTTCTACGGAGCCTTTTCCAAAAGACAGGTAGGGGGAAAGGTGAGGTAATGCTCCAACGAGAGATGAGTAATTTTCCCTGCAGCGTTTCTGTAGTAATCGTCTGCATTTAATAACGGATGGATGGCGTCTCGCTACGCCCACGGAGTTCCGAGGGGCATGAGCACTTCCCATTCACTATTACTACTCGGCCTTGGAAATCCAGGATCACGGTGTGCCCTTGACGTCACGGACGACCTTGTGAAAGAAGAGGCTACACGACTTGAACTGCTCATTAAAGAAAGCTTTCCGTTTAGAGTCAGGCACAGTTAAGGCACGACCACCTTCATGACGTCACAACGTGGTCTGCTGAGAATGAACAATATTGGGTGCAGAAGGTTGACTCATTTTAGGCAGGCACACTAAATTAACTTTAAACGCATGCTCACTTCTTAAAAAGTAAACGATAACAAATTAGCAATCATAGTTTGTGTGTGTGTCTGTGTATGTAAGCTATATGGAAAGATGTAAATATTTTGTACATTAAGCCGTTTCTCCAAACAGAGAATGTTTTAAAAAAAAATTGCTACTACTACCTACTTTGCTTAACTGTTGATTCATGGTTGAATCCGCAGTACAGAAAACTTCCACAACACAAGCCACATTTGCATACACAGGTTTATCACAAGCACAACATACCCCCTTACATACTTACATTCTCAGCGCCATTCACTTCTTGCATGCTCTGACGCTTTTCTTGGGATATGAAGGGCCTTCCTTTGCAGTACCACTTACATCCCATCTGTTCACTATTTGTAGGTAGTATAATACTTTCTGAATTATACTCTCTTTTCTTCAACCGCCTTCCTCCATGCTCTCCACTTGACCAAACCATATACAAACGCTGATCCATCCTTTCACTCACATTGAACTTTTTACAATCTTTGTGTAACTTCATAGTAATTTCTCAGCATTCCAGTTCTTCCTATGTGACATACAGATCAATTAGTTCTCCGTGACCGCTTCAACACTTTTCATTTCCATTCAACATTCGCACTTCACTTTAATATAATAAAGGAGAGTTGGCTCAATAGTCGTGTCGTGTCTTCCTACTTTGGCTTTTACTGACAATTCAAGCTCTTCTCTATGTTTTGTACAAATCCCGATACGTTTCTTGCATCACCTTTTCTGTGACTCCCACAGTTCATCGTTCAACGAGTGGTTTACGTGCTTGCTTACCGATTCTGTAGTCCAAAGTTTGATTCCCCACTCTGCCAACGTGGAACCAGAGGAATTTGTTTCTGGTGATTAAATATTAATTTCTTAATTTAGTGTTGTTCGGAGCCAACAATAAGTTGTAGGTCCCGTTGCTAGGTAGCCAATTGATTCCTAGCCACGTAAAAATATCTAATCCTTCGGGCCAGCCCTAGAAGAGCTGTCAGTCTGCTCAGTGGTTTGAATAAACTAGGATATATCACTTAACTTTCTGTGACTCCTTTCTTCTTTTAGCCTGCCATCATCCATTACATTTTTTTTCATGTTTCTGTGCAAGTTAGCGCTTTATCCGGCCACCTTGTAATTACCATCCACTGCTCTATATCCCCGTAACCTTGCACTTGCCCTTATTACTCTCAACTTTCTCAGGTTGTAAAATTACTCTCAACTTTCTCCGCTTGTAAACACTTTCAAACTTTCACTAACTTCTGCAGTTTCTGTTCACCATCCTTAATCAGTAATGTATCATCCACAAACATCAGTTAGTCCAACCCTCTCTCAGTTGATTTTATTTTCTTACTCTATCTGTATATGCATATATATATATATATATATATATATATATATATATATATATATATATATATATGATTCTGTTATCACATTACCGTGATTCATATATACGCGTTAAGCTACAAATGTCCTTTAATATCTAATTCGCTCTACATCAGAGTTAATATATTTTCCTAATATGTAAACCGAAGGAGAATTTTTAAGTCGACCCCATTAGCCGACGAATTTCTTAACGACTAAAAAATTCCCCTTTGGTTAAAATGTATGAAAATGTAATAATTCCGAGGTAGAGGGAACTAGGTATTAAAGGTCATTTGCAACTTATGCGTACATATATTTATATATTTATGTATGTGTGTGTATATGTATGAAATTGATTTTATCACATCATCGTGGTTCACATACAAGCATTAAGCTAAAAATGTCCTTTAATACCTAATTCGCTCTACCTTGAAATTGATATATTTTAATTTATGTTAACCGAAGGGGAACTTTTTAATTGATAAGAAATTCGTCGGCTCATGGGCTCGAACCATGGAAACCAAGAATTTATGACGCACATTGACCGGCTTTAATCCACAGGGCCATCAGGAGAGGGATAAGTTGATGCCGACTCCCACCTACAAATCCCTGTCGAGCTTAGGTATTCGTTATTAGTCGGAATCAACCTACCTCGACCATGATAACCTTGTAGTGCGTTTGTCGCACGTAGCCATGTTATGCATATATATATATTATATATATATATATATATATATATATATATATACATACATACATACATACATACATACATACATACATACATACATACATACATATATAGACTCAAAGTAAAAGCCAGTACTATATTATTATTGAATAAAACTGGAAACTCGTAGAGAGAGACATGCACTTCGGCCGCGGGACTTGTTGAGCAGAAGGATGGCCACCTCCATTATGCCACACCTTTGGCTCCCAGCTAATATATGCAAAAAATAAATAAATAAGTCAACAATAAAAAAAATCGAGCTGTACATATGCTTCATCTGGCGGTAAGATTTTTAACTTTGTGCTAGAGAATTTTGCATATGTAATGAGGTGCACACAAGCTTCAAAGCTTTGTTATTTCGAATTATTGGTTATCATGAAGGGAATTTTAGGTTCCATTTGAGAGAAGGCAAGAATTATGCATTAAATACACTCCTCACCAGTGACCCATTGATCGTTTTGATGTTCTGATCGTTTTGCGTGTTTACGAGGAAAAGTTGAGCCTGCGACGAGATTGTGCTTATGATCGTCGAGTGCTTTGACCTGGAATTCTCTTGACTAAACCAATATCTGTTCATGAGGCCGATTCCGTCGTCATTGTTTATCAAAATAAGCAACTTAATCATGTTTAAACGTATTACATAGGTAGAATATAATTTTCTCGTGCTAAAAAATAATTTTAAACGTCTTGCCTAAATCTAATATAATATTGTAATATGTAAAGAAGACAATTTTTTGTGTTTTAATTAACAAAGTAAATTTTGAGGAAGAACAGTATTTTTCTTATTGATTGCTAACAGTAAGATATAATAACCATAATAAAGAAAAAGGAATTATCTGAAAAAAGACAGCTTAGTGTTCGATTTGTGCATCGGTTTGCGTACCGTACGCTAAATTTCCGTTATACATGTAAAAAATACCATAAAACAGTATAATTAGCCTCTTTTTACAGTTCGTTTGTTTATTATTATTATATATTTAACTTCACACCATTTCTACTTGCGGTCTTTGAAGCTGAAATCGTACCACGGACCCTGTGAGAGGTACCGTGAGCTCTACCGGTGAACCACTCGACCTACAAGGCCTAAGATATTATAATAAAAATAATTACGAAACCTTCATGCAATT
Source organism: Macrobrachium nipponense (assembly GCF_015104395.2). NCBI lineage: Eukaryota > Metazoa > Arthropoda > Malacostraca > Decapoda > Palaemonidae > Macrobrachium > Macrobrachium nipponense. The sequence goes on along the minus strand of NC_087212.1, from coordinate 62,720,679 downwards.
AGAATGAGTTTTGTGTCCATTTTATTGCTATATTCCTGCAGTATGTCATGAATTTGTACATCACATTTTTTTCCTAAAGTGACTTCGATAAACAGCGTCAACTATACATTTCCAATTACTAGCAGTTTACTTGTCCAGGTATTGATCCTCCCATAATCATAACATTTTCATTTGTAAAAGCTGAGGTTACGATGTAATCAGTGGATGTCGATTAATACGCTTTTTAACTACAACCCCTTACATAGATAACACGTTCATTAAATCCTTCTAGCCTGCTTTGCTTGCTGCAAAGTTTTCTTCTCAGAAAGTTTCGCGGAACACTGGAGGGGGGTGTTTCATTCATTTCCTTTAGTCTCTGTAAACGCTGCCCAGCTTCACAAAATCAACGTTTTATACAACAGGTATATTTTTCTCTGAATATCTTAGCAGGGCCTTCAGTTTACCTGAAGTCCTGTTGACAGGTAGCTATTTACTTATTACACGAGATTCTGTACGCCCTACATATGTGGTCATAAATACTTGACATTAGTTGTAAATAGACAGTTCCTTGATAAGAAAGAAAACAATGACTGATTTCCATGACTATCTGATTCACACCAGTTTGCCCAACTGCCCGACGCTCAGCACTTGACTCTCCCCTATCACCCTAAATTGTCCCTCCCAAAAATATGGGTTCTACTTCTCACCTTGATTTTCTGAGTACCCCTTTTTTTATTATTTGGCGTTTGTTGGTGAACTTCGGAAGTTTAGAAGCTTTAATAACGAAAGCAGATTTATTCAAGTGTGAACTCCTGTACAATCCTTTACCAAATCTTCATTTCTTACCAACTTTCCATGGCTTTGCATACTTAGTGAAAAATGGGTAGAAACGCATTATAATCATGGTAGTGCTTGCAGTCTCTGCGGCTCTAGGCGTTAGAGTATCTTTACACCAGTGACCTTCCATGTTACAAAAGTAGATAGTAGTGATTTAGCATATTCCCTTGCTTGAGAGTACACTAAATTTCACTTGGTTTCCCCCAATAAAATTCATACATTTATCTTTTGTTCATTTATTCATTTAACGATTTTTGTATTAACTATTTATGCTCATATTGATGTAAATTTTAACCAATGTCACGGAACTGTTTATTGCCATTTCACAAAAGTATCTTTTCAACTTTCTGCACACATTTATCATCAGTTCCCTCAAAGTCATCGTTTTTAGTTTTCTGTAAAAGAAAACTATTGAGGTGGCTATTTGTCTGTCCTTCCGCGCTCCTTCTCTCCGCCCTCAGATCCTAAATAAAACTACCGAGGCTAGAGGGCTGCAAATTGGTGTTGGTCATCCACCCTCCAGTCGTCACTCATACCAAATTGCAGCCCTCTAGCCTAAGTACTTTTCATTTTATTGAGGGTTAAAGTTAGCCATGATCATGCGTCTGGCACCGCTATAGTACCAACAACAAGCCCCCACCGGGCCGTAGCTAAAGGTTTTATGGGTCGTGGCTGAGAGTTTCATACAGCATTATACGCTGTTCAGAAAACTCAGTTTCGCATTTTATACTTGTGCATTTTTCGTGATACAAAATCATAATAGTAGTCCCTGTAGTGGAGGAGGATTGTGTCGTCAGCGCTCCTCATACGGTGCACTGTAGACATTACTTTGGCTTTTGCAGCGTTTTTTAAGTCCCTGGCTGCAACCCTTTTCATTCCTTTTACTGTAGCTTCGTCCATATTCTCTCCTGTCTTACTTTCCACCTTCTCGTAACAATTGATTCGTCCAATTGCGAGGTTTTCCTTATGTTACACCTTTCAAAATTATTTGCTGTCAGTTTCCATTTCAGCGTTGAAGGGCCTCTTGGGTCACAGCTCTTTGCCTAAATTCGTATTCTATGTTATGTTATTGTAATCAATAGTAGTACACGTCATGTTGAAAGTGCCGATAAACTGTAAAGCAGATGCTTCTGAAGTTGGCCATACACGTACGCGACTGGCATCGGGTATTGCCCATACACGCAGATGACTTCCTCTACGCATATTTTGAGAGGGTAGAGTTAATATGCAGTAGCCGTGTTCCTTTCAGTCCTTTAGTGTCCTGATAGAGTGTGTTTTTAAATTATGGAACCAAGTAAAAGGGAGATAAGTGCAATAATGATATTAGCACTTCTGCAAGACGAATACAAGCATGAAAGATGCAAGAAAAATCTTAAAGTAAGTGTGGAACCATGGCTAAATAAGAGAGGTTTCAGCGTATGACTTTACTGAAAGAATTAAATGAAAATAACCCGGAAGATTATAGAAATGAATTAAAAAGGACAGATAATGTCTTCGGTGACATTTTATGCATAATGTCTACAAAAATCCAAAAATATCAAAGAAAGAAAGTAATGATGAATTCTGTACCACCTGAGGAAAGGTTAATTGCATCGGTAAGGTTTCTAGCAACGTTTACATAGGCTAAACTGCAGACTACTACCGTGGGGGGCAAAACTGCAGACAACTACCGTGGGGGGCAAAACTGCAGGCCAACTACCGTGGGGCTCAAAACCGGCAGACAAACTCCCGTGGGGCAAAAACGCGACAAATACCGTGGGGGGCCAACTGCAGACAAATAACCCGTGGGGGGCAAAAAACTGCAGAAACTAACCGTGGGGGGCAAAAATTTGCAGACAAACTACCGTAGGGGGGCAAAACTGCAGACAATACCGTGGGGCTAAAAAAACCTGCAGACAACTAACCGTGGGGGGCAAAATGCCAGAAACTTAAAGTTGGGGGCCAAAAACCGGCAGACAAATACCGTGGGGCTCAAAACGCAGACAAATAACCGTGGGGCTCAAAACTGAGACAACTACCGTGGGGCTCAAAACTGCAGAAAACTACGGTGGGGCTCAAAAAACTGCCAGACAAACCTACCGGGGGGGTAAAAACTGCAGACAACTACCGTGGGGGCAAAACTGAGGACAACTACCGGGGGGGCAAAACTGCAGACTAATACCGGTGGGGGCAAAATGCAGACAATTACCGTGGGGGGCAAAAAACTGCAACAACTACCGTGGGGTGAAAAACGAGACAACTCCGTGGGGGGCAAAACCTGCAGACAACTACCGTTGGGGGGCAAAAACTGAGACAACTACCGTGGGGGGCGAAACTGCGGACAACTACCCGGTGGGGGCAAAACGCAGACAACACCGTTGGGGGGCAAAAACTGCAGACAAAAGACCGTTGGGGCAAAACTGCAGACCCACCGTTGGGGGCAAAACTGCGGACAACTACCGGTGGGGGCGAAACTGCAGACAATTACCGGTTGGAGGCAAAACTGCAGACAATACCGTGGGGGGGAAAAACTGCAGACAACCTACCGTGGGGGGCAAAACTGCAGACTACGACCGTGGGTGGGCAAAAACTGCAGACAACTAACGTGGGGCCTCCAAAAACTGCCGGAAACTACCGTGGGGGGCAAAACTTCAGACCTACTACCGTGGGGCCAAAACTGAAGACAACTACCGTGAGGCTCAAAACTGCAAGGACAACTACCGTGGGGGGCAAAACTGCAGACAACTACCGTGGGGGCAAAACGCACAAACTACCGGGGGTGGGGGCAAAAAATGCAGACAACTCGTTGGGGGGGAAAACTGCAGACAACTACCGGTTGGGGGCCAAAACTGCAGAAACCACCGTGGGGCAAAACTTGAAGACAACTTAAAACCTCCGGGGGCGGGGAGAAACTGCAGACAACCTACCGTTGGGGGCAAAAACTGCAGACAACCTACCGTGGGGGGCAAAAACTGCGACAACTACCGGTGGGGGCAAAACTGCAGACTACTACCGTGGGGGGCCAAACTGAGGAAACTACCGTGGGGCTCAAAATGCAGACAACTACCGTGAGGGGGCAAAAACTGCAGACTAACTAACCTACCGCAAAATGCAGACAAATACCGTGAGGCTTCAAAACTGCAGACAATACCTGGGGGCAAAAACTGCAGACAACTACCGTGGGGGGGCCAAAACTGCCGACTATTACCGTGGCGGCAAAACGCAGAAACAACTACCGTTGGGGGCAAAACTGCAGACAATACCGTTGGGGGCAAAACTGCAGAAAACGAACCGTGGGGGGCAAAATGCAGACAAACTAACCGTTGGGGCAAAACTGCAGACAACTACCGGTTGGGGTACAAAACCGCAGACAATACCGTTGGGGGGCAAACTGAGACAACTACCAGTGGGGGCAAACTGCAGACAACTACCGTTGGTTTGCCCCCCAAAACTGCAGACAAGACCGTTGGGGGCAAAACTGCAGACAACTAACCATGGGGCGCAAAACGGCAGACAACTACCATGGGGCGCAAAACTGCTGACCAACTACCGTGGGGCAAAAATGCACAACTACCGTGGGGGCAAAACTGAAGACAAATGACCGTGGGCACAAAAAACTGCAGACTTTACTACCGCGGGGTTTTTTTTCAAAACTGCCGACTACTACTGGGGTCAAAAAACTGCAGATACACCTTGGGGGCAAAAATGCAGGACACTAACCGTTTGGGGGCAAAACTGCAGGGACAAACTACGGGGGCTCAAAACTGCAGACTACTACCGTGGGGGGCAAAAACTGCAGGACAACTACTGTGGGGCTCAAAACGCACTACTACCGTGGGCTCAAAACTGCAGACTATTACCGTGGGGGGCAAAACTGCAGAACACTACCGTTGGGGGCCAAAAACGCAGCAACTACCGTTGGGGGGCAAAACTGCACCAACTACCGTTGGGCAAAACTGCAGGAAACTACCGTTGGGGGTAACAAAAACGCAGACAACTACCGTTGGGGCAAATCGCAGACAAAAACTACCGTGGGGCTCAAAAACCTGCAGGGGGGGACTACTACCGGTTGGGGAAAAAAACTGCAACACAAAACTAACGTGGGGCTCAAAACTGCAGGACTACTAAGTGGGGGGCAAAACTGCAGAACAAAACTACCGTGGGGGCAAAACTGCAGAAAACACAGTGGGGGCAAAATGCTGACAACTTACAGCGTGGCTCAAAAATGCAGACTACTACCGTGTGGGGGCAAAAAACTGCAGACAACTACCGGGGGGCAAAAAACTGCAGAAAACGACCGTTTGGGGGCAAAAGCAGACAACTACCGTGGAGCAAAAATGCAGACAAACACCGGGGGGGGCCAAAACTGCAGAAAAATACCTGGTGGGGGGCAAAAATGCCAGACTTTCCTATCGTGGGGGCAAAAACTGCAGACAACTACCGTGGGGGGGCAAAACCTGCAGAAAAACTACCTGGGGGCAAAACTGCAGAAACTACCGTGGGGGCAAAACTGCAGGACAACAACGTGGGGGCAAAACTGCAGACTAACCTAAAACCGAGGGGCCAAAACTGGCAGACCAGCTACCTTGGGGGCAAAAATTGCAGACAACTACCGTGGGGGCAAAACCTGCAGACAACTACGTGGGGGCAAAACTGCAGGAAAACTTACCGTGGGGGGCAAAACTGGCGCAACTACCATGGGGGGCAAAACTGCAGAAAAATACCGTTGGGGGCAAAACTGAGACAACTACCGTGGGGGGCAAAAACTGCAGCCTACTACGTGGGGTAAAAATGCAGATACTACCGTGGGGGCAAAAAATTCGAACAAATACCATGGGGGCAAAACGCAAACTAATTACCGTGGAGGGCAAAATGCAGACAACTATGGGCGGGGGGCAAAACTGCATACAACTACCGTTGGGGGCAAAACTGCAACAATACCGTGGGGGCAACTGCAGCCAATTACCGTGGGGGGCCAAAACTGCAGAAACACCGTGGGGCTCAAAACTGCAGACAACTACCGTGGGTGGGGGGAACAAAACTGCAGACAACTACCTGTGGGGGCAAAACTGCAGACAACTACCGTGGGGGGCAAAAACGGTCAGACAACTACCGTTGGGGGCAAAACTCAGACAATACCGTGGTGCAAAACTGCAGACAATACCGTGGGGGGCAAAACGGCAGACAACTACCGTCTGAAAACTGTAGACACCTAAACCCCGTGGGGCAAAACCTGCCAAGAAAACAACCAGTTTGGGGGCAAAAAACTGCAGAAACTACGTGGGGGGCACTGCAGACAACGACCGTGGGGGGCAAAAAACTGCAGACAACTACCGTGGGTGGGCAAAACTGCAGACAACTACCGTTGGGGCCCCCAAAACTGCAGACAACTACCGTTGGGGGCAAAAACGCAGACACTAAAACTGGCACTGCAACGACCAGTTGGAGGCGGGCAAAAACTTCAGACACTACCGTGGGGGCAAAAAGAAGAGCACAACTACCTTGCAAAACTTGCAGACAACTACCGAGTGGGGGGCAAAACTGCAGACAACTACCGGGGTGGGGGGCAAAAAAACTGCAGACAACTACCGTTGGGGGCAAAAACTGCAGTACTACCGTGGGGCACTGCAGACAAACTACCGTGGCCAAAACTGCAAGACAACTACCGTGCAAAACTTGCAACCAACTTACGTTGCAAAACTGAGACAAACTACGTGCAAAACTGCCAGACACCTACCCGGTGGCACGCAGACAACTACCGTTTTGGGGTTGGGGGCAAAACTGCAGACAACTACCGGGGCCAAAACTTGCAGACACTACCTGGGGGCGAAACTGCAGACAACTACCGTAGGTGGGGGGCAAACTGCAGACAACTACCGTGGGGGCAAAAACTGCAGACAACTACCGTGGGGGCAAAACTGCAGACTACTACCGTTGCAAAACTGCAGACAACTACGTTCAAAACTGCGACCAACTACCGTGAGGGGCAAAACTGCAGAACTAATACCGTGGGGGGCAAAAACTGCAGAAACTACCGGTGGGGGAACTAAAACTGTTTCAGACTAAACTCCGTGGGGGGCAAAACTGCAGACAACTAACAGTTGGGGGCGAAAACTGCGAACTAACACCGTGGGGGCGGGGGCAAAACTGCAGACAACTACCGTGGGGGCAAAACTGCAGACAACTAACCGTTGGGGGCAAAACTGCAGGAAAACTAAAACGTGCAAAACTGAGACAAACTACCCGGGGGGGGCAAAAAACTGCAGACAACTACCGTGGGTCAAAACTGCAGACAACTACCGTTGGGGGGGCAAAAACTGCAGACCAACTAACCGTGGGGGGCAAAACTGCAGACTACTACCGGGGTCAAAAAGTGCAGACAACTAAACCGTGCAAAACTTCAGACACTACCATGGGGGCCACCTGCAGACGACTACTATGGGGGCAAAAACTGCGACAACTACGTGGGGGCAAAACTGCAGACTACTACCGTGGGGGCAAAACTGCAGACAACTACCGTTGGGCTCAAAACTGCAGAACTAATACCGCCGGGTCCAAACTGCAGCCCTACTTACCGTGCACGCGACAACTACCGTTGCAAAAACTGCACAACTAAACCTTTGGGTGGGGCGGGGGAAAAACGCAAGACGGGGGGAACTACCGTTGGGGGCCCAAAACTGGCGAACACTACCGGTTTGGGCAAAACCTGGGGGGGCAGACAACTACCTGGGTGGGCTCAAAATGGGGGCAAGAACTCACCGGTGGCGGGGGGTCAAAACTGCAGCTACGGGGACCGGGGTGGGGGGCAACGCCGGGAACAACTAACTAACCGTGGGGCAAAACTGGGGGCAAGCACCGGGGGGGGGGGCAAAACTGCAGACAACTACGTTGGGGGGCAAAAACTGCAGACTAACTACCGTTGGGGGCTAAAACTGCAGAAACAACTACCGTTGGGGGCAATCTGCAGACAACTACCGTGGGGCTCAAAACTGCGATACTACCGTGGGGGACCAAAACTGCAGACTACACGTTTGGGGGCTCAAACTGCAGACTACTACCGTGGGGGGCAAAACTGCAGACAACTACCGTGGGGGCAAAACTGCAGACAACGAACTTCCTGGGGGCACCTGCTGGGGGCAACTACTGGGGCTCAAAACTGCGACTAACTACCGTGGGGGGCAAAACTGCAGGACAACTTACCGGGTGCAAAACTGCAGACAACTACCGTTGGGGGCAAACTGCAGAAAACTACGTTAGGCAAAATGCAGGAACAACTACGTGGGGGGCAAAACTGCAGAAAACTAACGGGTGGGGGGCAACTGCCAGCTACTATCTGTGGGGGCAAAACGCAGACAACTACCGTTGGTTTGGGGCCACTGCGGGGACAACTACCGTGGGGGACTGCGAAATCCTACCGTTGGGGGCAAAACTGCAGAACACCGTGGGGCAAAACTGCAGACTACTACCGTGGGGGCAAACTGCAGACAAGCTACCGTTGGGGGGCAAAATGCAGACAACTAACGTGGGGGCAAAAACTGCAGACAACTACCGTGGGGGGCACTGCAGAACTACCGTGGGGGGGGGCAAAACTGCAGACAACTACCAGTGGGGGGCAAAAAATGGCAGAAAAACTACCGTTTGGGGGCAAAACTGCAGACAACTACCGTGGGGGGCAAAACTGCAGACTACTACCGTGGTAAAACTGCAGACACCTACGTGGGGGCAAAACTTCAGACAAATAACCATGGGGGCAACTGCAAACCTATTACCGTGGGGGGGGCAACAAAACTGCAGACAACTACGGCGGGGGCCAAAATGCTTGACAACTTACCGTTGGGGGCAAAACTGCAGACAACACCGTGGGGGGCAAAACTCAGACAACTACCGCCAAAACTGCCAGACAATAACCCGTTGGGGGGGCAAAACTGCAGACAACTACCCGTGGGGGGGTGGCACCTGGCAGACAACTAAACCCCCCCGTGGGGGACAAAACTGCAGACAACTACTGTGGGGAAAAAACTCAGCCAACTAAAACTGGGGGGGTGGGGGGGGCACAACACCCCCCGTGGCAGACAACTACCATGGGCCAAAGCTGCAGGGGGGACAACTACCGGGGTAAAACTGTAGCACAACTACCAAAGTTGGGGGCAAAAAACTGCAGACAACTACCGCAAAATGCAGACAACTACCTTGGGGGCAAAACTGCAGACACTACCGTTGGGGGCAAACTGCCAGACAACTACATTGGGGGCAAAACTGCATTACAACTACCGGTGGGGGCACTGCAGACAAAATACCGTGGGGGGGCAAAACTGCAGACAACTACCCCGTTGGGGGCCAAAACTGCAGACAACTACCGTTGGGGGGCCAAAACTGCAGACAACTACCGTGGGGGGCAAAAGCAGACAACTACCGTTGGGGGCAAAACTGGCGACAATAACGTGGGGGCCCAAAACCTTGCGAACAAGGGGGTACCGTTGGGACAAACTGCAGACAACTACCGTTGCAAAACTGGGGCTGGGGGAACAAACTAAAACCTTTGCTAAAACTGCAGACACTAACCGTGGGGGGCAAAACTGCCAGACAAACTAACGTGGGGGGCAAAACTGCAGACAACTACCGTGGGGGCCAAACCTGCAAGACAACTACCGTGGGGGCAAACTGCAGACACCGTGGGGGCTGAAACTCCAGGACAACTACCGTTGGGGGCCAAAAAAAGTGCAGAACAAACTAAAACCTGGGGGGCAAAACTGCAGACAACTTACCGTTGCAAAACTGCCGACACTACCGTGGGGGCAAAACTGCAGACAACTACCGTGCTCAAAAACTGCAGACAACTACCGTTGGGGGCAAAAACTGCAGCTACTACCGTTGGGGCAAACTGCAGACCACTACCGTGAGGCTCAAAAACTGCAGGGGCCAAAACTAAAACCTCGGTTTGGGGGCAAAAACTGCAGACAACTACGTGTTGGGGGGCAAAACTGCAGAACTTATAAAAAGAGTAACCTTAAAACCTGGTTGTGGGGGCAAAACTGCAGACAACTACCGTTGGGGGGCAAAAGTGCAGACAACTACCGTGGGGGCAAAACTGCAGTAATAAAACCGGATGACTGCAGGGACAATACCGTTGGGGCAAAACTGCAGACAACTAAACCGTTGGGGGCAAAACTGGCAGACAACTACCGTTGGGGGCAAAACTGCAGAACTACCGTGGGGGGCAAAACGGCGACAAACTACCGTTGGGGGCACTTGCGACAACTACCTTGTGTCAACAAAACATGCAGACAGAACTACCGTGGGGCAAAACTGCAGACAACTACCGTTGGGGTGGCAAAACTGCAGACAACTACCGTGGGGGGCCAAAACTGCAGCTACCTACCTGGGGGCAAAACTGCAGACCAACTACCGTTGGGGGGCAAAAAGAAAACTGCAGACAACTACCGTGGGGGGCAAAACGCCAGACAACTACCGTTGGGGGCTGGCAGACAACTAAACGTGCAAACTGCAGACTACCGTGGGGTGGGCACTTGCCAGACAAACTACCGTGGGGGGGCAAAACTGCAGAACAAACTACGTTGGGGGCCACTGCAGAACAATACCGTGGGGGGTTCAAAACTGCAGACACCCGTCACTGAGACACTACCGTTGGGGGGCAAAACTGCAGGGGGACAAAACTCCGTTGGGGGGCAAATGCAGAACACCGTTACCGTTGGGGGGTGGGGGCAAACTGCGACAACTACCGTTGCCAAAACTGGCAGACCAACTAAAAACCGTGGGGGGGCAAAACTGCAGACAACTACCGTTGGGGGCAAAACTGCAGAACAACTACCGTGTCAAAACTGCAGACAACTAAAACCGTGCGAGACTGCAGGAAACTACCGTTGGGGGTCAAAACTGCAGACAAACTAAGGGGGGGGCACTGTGGGGGACAAAACTAAAACCGTGGGGGGCAAAACTGCAGCAACTACCGGGGGGTGGTGTCAAAATAGACTACTACCGTGGGGGCTCAAAACTGCAGACAAACTACCGTGGAAAAGCAAATCCTGCAGACAAAACTTCCGTTGGGGGCACTGCAGACAACTGGGGGACCGTGAGGCCAAAACTGAAAACAGACACTACCAGTGGGGGGCAAAACTGCGACACTACCGCAAAACTGCAGATCTACCGTGGGGGCAAAACTTGCAGACAACTACCTTGGGGGCAAAACTGCAGACAACTACCGTTGGGGGCAAACTACTGCAGAACTACCGTGGGGGCAAAACTGCAGACAACTACCGTGCAAAAACTGGGGGCAGACTACCTAAACGGTTGCCAAAAACTTCAGACAACTACTGGGGGGTCACTGCCAGACTAACCTCGGGGGGCAAAACTGCAGACAACTACCTGGTGCAAAAACTGCGACAACTACCGTTGGGTGCAAAACTGCGACAACTACCGTGCACAAAACTGTAGACAACTACCGTTGGGGGCAAAACTGCAGACAACTACCGTTGCACTGCAGATAACTACCGTTGGGGGCAAAACTGCAGACAACTACTGTGGGGAGCAAAACACCTGGGGGGCAAAGCACAACTACGGGGTGGGGGCATAAAAAACTGCAGACAACTACCGGGGGTTTGTTGGGGGGGCAACTGCCAGAACAACCTTACGTGTTGGGGGCAAAACTGCAGACAACTACCGGTGGGGGGCAAAACTGCAACAACTACCGTTTGCACTGCAGGAACAACTACCGTGGGCAAAACTGCAGCAACTACCGTGGGGGGTGACAACTGCGGGAAAACTGCAGACACTACCGTGGGGGCAAAACTGCAGACAACTACCTTGGGGCAAAACTAGACAACTACCGTGGGGGCAAACTGCAGACAACTACCGTGGGGCAAAACTGCAGACAACTACCGTGGGGGCAAAACTGCAGACAACTAAACTGCAAAACTGCACACTACCATGGGGGCAAAACTGCAGACAAACTACCGTGGGGGCAAAACTGCAGACACTACCGTTGGGGGCAAAACTGCAGAACAAAACTACGTGGGGTGCAAAACTGCAGACAACTACCGTTGGGGGCAAAACTGCAGACAACTACCGTGGGGGCAAAACTGCATACAAACTACGTGTTGGGGGCAAACTGCAGACAAAACTGCGTACCGTGGGGGCAAAACTGCAGACAACTACCGTGGGGGCAAAACTGCAGACAACTACCGTAAAATGCAGCAATTTGGGGGCAAAAACTGCAGACAACTACCGTGGGGGCAAACTGCAGACAACTACCATGTGCTACATAAACTGCAGACACTACCTTGTGGGGGGCAACAACTGCAGACACTACCGTTGGGGGCAAAACTGCAGCTACTTACCGTGGGTTGGGGCAAAACTGCAGACAACTACGTGGGGGCAAAACTGCAGACAACTACCGTGGGGGCAAAACTGCAGACAACTACGTACCGTGTGCAAAACTGCAGACAACTACCGTGGGGCTCATAACTGCAGACAACTACCGTGGGGGGCAAAACTGCAGACAACTACCGTTGGGGGCAAAACTGCAGACTACTACCGTGGGGGCAAAACTGCAGACAACTCCTGTGGGGCTCAAAACTGCAGACAACTACCGTGGGTGCAAAACTGCAGACAACTACCGTGCTCAAAACTGTAGACAACTACCGTGGGGGGCAAAACTGCAGACAACTACCGTTGGGGGCAAAACTGCAGACAACTACCGTGGGGGGCGAAACTGCAGACACTACCGTGCACTGCAGACAACTACCGTGGGGGGCAAAACTGCAGACAACTACTTTGCAAAACTCAGACAACTACCGTGGAAAACTTGCAGACACTCACGTGGAAACTCAGACAACTACCGTGGGGGGCAAAACTGCAGACAACTACCGTGGGGGCAAAACTTCAGACAACTACCGTGGGGGGCAAAACTGCAGACTACTATCGTGGGGCGCAAAAATGCAGTGGAGGGCCCAAACTGCAGACTTCCACCGCAGGGGGCAAAACTGCAGACTACTACTGCAGGGGGCAAAACTGCAGACTACTACCACAGGGGGCAAAACTGGAAGAATACTACCGCGGGGGTCAAAATTGCAGACTACAACCGCTGTGGCCAAAACTGCAGACTACAACCGCGGTGGGCAAACCTACATACTACTACCGCAGGGGCTAAAACTGCAGATTGCTACCGCGGTGGGCAAAACTACAGACTACTACCGCGGGGGCTAAAACTGCAGATTGCTATCGCGGTGGGCAAAACTGCAGACTACTAGCGTGTCAGTCCTTAAAGTGTATGCTTGCTTTACTCCTCTCCCGATGCAGAATAACAACCGGGCGACTCATAACTGCTAAGTCAATACAAGTCTCATACGCGTGTCTTGTGGGCCAGCATTCGTAATCATGGGAAGTCTCCCGACATATTTTCCTACCGAGATCGACTCATGAGGGAATTAGATAAGAAAAAATCACCCGGTAATCACGTGACAATAATGATTTTCAAAAACTCGTCTTTAATATCTTCTTTTAAAGAAAGTGTTCCGAGAGTGAATGAAATCGCAATCTGTAAGAAAAGCCAGGATCCAGTACAAACGACCCAGGGGTTTTATTACCACTTGCAATATGGTTTTGTAAGGAATTTTGTAAAAGCATTAAACAAATAAGCCATATGTGTAAATATTTTAGATCTTTTCACTTTTGCGGAAATTCTGTTGCGTCACTGCAAAGATTTTTTTTCTAACGTACTATTATGGAAACCCTAGAAGTATTGGAGGGACTTCTACCATCCAAATTTCATAAGTCCATCTCCAATCGCATGAGTCGTTCCCAGCCAGACAGCAGCAGAAGACTCTTATTCATCAGGATGTCAATAAGGACAGTGGCACTTAAAGAGGAAACGTATGTGAAGTTTGTTCTTGTCTCTAAGTCACTTAACCCCGTCTTGAATCTTTCCTGCCCCTTCGATCTATCTTTTTGTTTATTTTCCCATTTTTTTCTTAATTCTATGGTGTCTATTGCCTTGTATACAAATTGGCGTCGGCGCTATACTTAGTGTGGACTTTTTTCCTCGCCTTCTTTTTAGGGAAGGATATCGAAGTGAATTTTATTTGCATTGATCGGGCTTTTATTCTTGGAATAGGGTTCTCTGTTTCTCTTGAAGTTCTTTGATTGAACTCGATTGCTTCTGTTCCGATTTTGTCGTTGTGAATTTGTTTCCTTAACCCCTCCCCCAATTTTCAACATTTTTAAAAATTTGTATTCATCTCAAAGTAATCTGTGGTTATTTTTTTAAGAACGATTCACCTTTATCTGTGTCAGCATAGTTTTACCTTTTGCTTGAAAGCTTGACATGTGTGCCCTTACCTCGAAAGTATCGTGTTGGTTTACTTGCTTTTGTGATTCATCAAAATTTTAAATTCTTGGCTTTTCTTTCTCTTGTTTTTGGATAATTGTTTTTCAAAGTCCTAATGAACACCATCCTTGGAAGCTTGAATCTCAAGTCAGTGGCCCCTTTTGGCTCGTTCCTAATGAATAGGTTTCATCTATTGAGTAATAATAATAAATAATATGTATTGTGGTAATCTTCTTCGGGTTGGCTTTTATTGGGTAGGTCCCTTTCTCTTTCGTCAGTACTGGTTCAACTTGACAAACAGGCTGACTATGACCTATGCCTTGAAATATAACTTGACCTACAGGCTTCAAAATAGTTTCCTATTCCTAGTCACGGTTAGAACAAGCTAATAAATTTGACAAGATTAAAAATAAATCAACTGGTACAGGCGTCAAGACAACAGGCGAAAGTTTCCATAAGAATCTCGAAGATTTCCCCTCCCACCCGACGCTTATCTTGGCGACTAAAAGGTACCGTTTTAATTGTAATACGTATCAGGAATGTCGCCCCCTACGTCCAGTGGCTCCCTTGCGTCATTTGTATTCACAATAATTGTAGGTCGGTGCTATTCCTTGGCTGCAAAAGTGAAGTTCCCGTCTTATTTCTTGAAAACGTCTCCCGGTTACAGCAATATTCATCCCATTACTCATTTCCTTATCTCGATAGTATTTGTCATTATCGATATTTCATGTTTAAGTTAGGTGTAATGACCATGATTGCTCCCAATAACAGTGTTTTAGTCGTATCTCGTGCTTCGTGCGGTAATGTCAATCGTATCCTGAATACTTCTGTAGCTCGTCATGTCCTTTAAAGCAGAATGCAGTAAAGGTACCTGTTTCAGTCACGGCGTTCCTGACAATATGGGATCCGAACACGTCTCTATCTCAGAAAGATTGCAGTCCAGAAAATGATGTCATCTCATGAGGATCGGGAGACACCTGGGGGGGGGGACGATCGGACAATGAGAGGGAAGGTTTTTGTACTTTTAGTTAATAAAAAATTAGACTTTTTCGTGCTTTGTATAAAAGGCGTATATTCTGCAGGAACACGTTTGCTCTGTAACATTCAGTTAAAAAAAAAAAAAGCTATTTCAGATGATTAGAAATATGTTGTTATTGCTGTCATTTGCCGAGACCAAAATGCCCTAGATCTTCTATGAAGCCAAGTTGACCACTTTCTCAGCACTGTTGTTTGCCGGAAGGATGATTTTTACATTGATCTTACAAGATGTGAGAATGCAAGTTTCTGCTTCCCCAACTACCGCAGAGGACTTGGCTCCTCAGAAGAGACCTTTAAAGATATTACCATTCCGGCTTGTAGTGTTTTGCTGGTCAGTGCGCTCCTGAACCCGCTCCTTTCCTCTGAGCTTTTAGAAAAAATTCACCGACGTGAGAGATTGGTTTAAAACATTTCCTCCTGCGCGCCCAATCCCCGATCAACGAATAATTTCTGCTGACTGGCGTAGCGTTATCGCATGACTAGACACGCACACACACAGATCGTAATGTAGAGGTATATAGTATGTCTTTCACAGCAGGTTTCGTGAGTATATTACTGATATTCTTTAGTATCAAAATAAATTCATGTTGATATTCAGTGTTTAAATTTGGTATGAGATATATAGTGCATTTGCAATATATTTTTGGAATGTATTCACCGTTAAAACATAACCCTCTTTTTCTGCGGAGCTGAATCAAATAAATCTTGGATTAATAGAAGACACTCTGCGGGGTACACTGTACGAAGCTAGTAACAAGTGTCTTGAGTAACTTTTTCTTTTACTATTATGTAGCAAAAAAGAAAAAAAAAATATACAGCACAAATTCCATCCACTATTTTCTTGGATTTACCGTGAGTGCCAGCCCTCTTTATAAATAGCAGGTCGATTTCAGTAATCGTAAGGCACATCCTTTGTATCAGTGACAAATCCGTCATGTTTATAACTAATACAAAAATAATATATATTAAGTGGTCCGTGCAGTATTCATTCGTCTTAACTCATTACCTTTGATATTTTTGTAAGACAAATACGTCGAGTCAGTTGGGTGTCATCCAGTGCTACGGGAGGCGGAGGAGGAGAAGAACTTTTACTTTCAGACACGAGGAAGTGATTGTGGGAAGTATGTCATGCGTTCCGCCTCCGCAAAACACCTCTCTCTCTCTCTCTCTCTCTCTCTCTCTCTCTCTCTCTCTCTCTCTCTACGCTATATATCTGTCTATATATTAATATATGTATATATATATATTATATATATATATATATATATATATATAGATATATAATATATATATATATATATATAGCGATGAAAACGAGATGAGGAATAAAAGTATGACCTTTTTTAACAGTATAGAGGAGTTTCTTAGTTTACAAACACACACACACTATAATATATATATATATATATATATATATATATATATATATATAATGTGTGTGTGTCTGTGAATGTATGTGCGTACGTATATGTATACATGTGTATCCCCAGATTATATATATATAGTGTGTGTGTTTGTAAACTGAGAAACTCCTCTATACTATACTGTAAAAAAAAATCCTAATTTTATTCCATCTCTTTTCATCGCTATTTCTTACGGAGGGAATGTTACGTCAAAGACGCAGAACCAGCAGCGTAATGATAATAATTATCAGTAATGGAAAGAAAGTGTTCCTTTATAGGCAAGCAGCTGAGTAAAGGCCATGTTAATGCATGCGAGAAGTCCAACATTCGATCAAGTCCAAAAATCTGCTCTCCATCCTGTGAAACAGCCCCCCCCCCCCCCCCCCCCCCCCCCCCCCACCCCCCCCCCCCCTCCCCCCCCCCCCCCCCCCCCCCCCCCCCCCCCCCCATGCCTCCCTGGTCCGGAATGTCTCCCGAAACAGGTATTGAAAACTGGTGCCGTCATTTTCCGCAGTCCGTTCCTCCAGAAATAAAGACGTGTTGGGATCCCATATCGAGAGGAAGGACTTGACTGAAACGGAACGTGTTATTGTATTCAAGTTGACAGACCATGACGCGGGCAAGAACAACTATTAAGGAAACGAGTGACATTACTAAACACATATTGGGAGCAATAATGATCGTTACACATCATTTGTACAATACATGGAGTACTGATAATGTCGAAAGCCAAAGAGTATAATCGGGATGAGGAAATTAAATAGTAAAGGAACGAATATCACTAACGAGGTTCTTAGGAGAGACATCCAGTATATCGTATTCCATTACCTCCAGTCTTCCCACAGCGTTCTAGTATTATTCGTACAAATTGATTCATTAGGCACTTATGCAAGGTACAGACTTCGTTCTGGAAATGTACATGTGTTATGAAAAGCGAAGGGAAAATGTAAGTAGTTCTCTGACGGGAAAATGTGTCAGAACTTTCATTTCAATTTTTGAGTCGATAGACTAACGATGGTATTTTAGAGTGAAAACTGAATACTGTTGATGACGTTAAAATTGCAGGTGTTTATTATTTCCAGTTTCCGGGAACTTTTTTCATAGAGGATCTCAAAACAAAGAGATTTAAAGCATAAAGACCTCCCTGTGAATGTCTTATACCTCCCACATCAAGTGGGAAAACTGTACGTTGTTGTTCTTGGTTGCTAACATCGTCACGCATTCTCAGTAAAAGGAAATGTCCAGGGTCGTCGATAAACCGCCAATATTTTGTTTAATGTGCGGCTTAATTTATAAAGATAATTTATGTATGAATGTATGGTAGTCATATATTGACTTGACAGCGATCTTCAAAAATATATACTGGAGCACGCGTGGAGTGTACTATGTGTGTGTGTGTATGCAGGTTTATTTACGAATGAACTCAATTTTTAGGACTGTCTAAATCTATCAAGCTGATTGGGGTTTCATTTGCTGCTGCTTATTGTTTTAGCCTTGACCTGTGTCATTTATTCCTGGCAAGGGGATTTTGGCGATCTGTTTATAACCTACATCTGGTTTAAGATTTATTTTCGTTATAGATTTTTTGAAGTGTCCCAAACCGTAATCCTCTCTAATCGTTAATAGCTTTGTAATTTTTTGACATTTCCACATTATTTGTAATCTGATGTTTAAAGTACTGTTTAGCTCGTAAAAGTAAATACACACACACACACAAACACACACACATACACACAAACACACACACACACACACACACATATATATATATATATATATATGATATATATATATATATATATATATATAGTGCCATGTTTGTATGCTTATGATAGTAAGGTTAATATGTAGGAGAAATACCGTAGCAATACTTCGATGTGTATTATTACCCGTTTATTGATTATCAGATTTTTTTTTTCGCTTGCGTTTTTTTTTAACTTTGCTCTGTGAAAAATATGTGGTCCTCTTTTCATATGAAACGAAGCCTGATTGTTTTAATTATTCGTTGTTGTGGCGTTATACCTTCACAAAACACAAATTTATCATTTCAATCTGTTTATGACATGTCCAAGAACAAGTAGAACATCATATTTACATATATCTTATGTTTATGACTTTTCCAAGTCCAAATAGAACTTCAAATGTATGTACTATATCTTTTGTTTTTTCACCTTCGAATCTAGACGGTGTTGCCCTTCCGGTTTTCAGCATATACTGTGGGGTAAAGGTTGCCAGTCCAACGGCCAGCCCAAGTGCATATCCAAGGGGCTTACGAGCCGACGGTGCCTGACATTTCTTGGTGGTCAAAACAAACTATACCCCAAAGCAGTGGCCCTCAACCTTTTCCCCACCAAATAACCCGTGAGTTATCGAGCCAGCGACCGGTAACCCGCAGTGAATAGATATAAATTGAGGCTAATTCATCAACGTGAAATGATAGTACAGTTGATGCACTCAATTAGTTGCGATTGTAATAACTATCACGCATGTATCATGACATCCACAAGTCCTCTCTCTCTCTCTCTCTCTCTCTCTCTCTCTCTCTCTCTCTCTCATTGTAGGACGTGGAACTACCTCAAAGGAAATGAGGCGGGTACTTACTTGCCTGTCCTCTAGAGACAGGGGAGCCACTTGAACCACAGCAGCATAGGGACAAAACCTGCCAAAAAAACACGTTTTGTACGTTAGGAAGACCCATCCAAATGAAATGCCCCGCCATTGAATGTATCAATAGCCGTATTTCCCCAGATGGGGACGTGGAAGGACTTTCCACAACAGAAAAACCCTCCTGCAAGAGAAACCATTGTGACTAATTCCCTATTAACCGCTTTTATTTAGTTCTCAGTTTAAGAGAAGGGTTTGGACATGACAAGGGTATTTCCAGGGTAGCTTAACCTGCCAAGAGAATAGGAAAGCATCAAATAGAAGCAAGTTGGGTCGGTGCAACCTATTGTGGTTGATGGCTGTATGCCCCAATAATGGCCCCAGAGCAGGATAGTATAAGGAATATTTCGTTTTCTTTCAATTTTAATACAGTATGGCAAATATTGATGGTTTTATAAACATTAGCGATGATACAAAAGTAACATCCGCTTCTTATTCAGAATATCATGCAATCCTTTTTACCTTGCAACGGAAGAAACCATAATCCATATACAAGATGGTCAAGTCATTTGACACGATATACGTCATTTTATCGGTTTAGTAGCAGTACCTTCGACAAGGTTTTCTTTTTGCGTCTGTTTTATGTGTTTTTGTGTTAAAGTTTGTGAGCAGGATTGCAAAGAAGATGGTACGTGTGACCTGTAGCCGTTGATCAGATTTGGGGAGAAGGGACGTTTTTGGAGGTGCATTGCTCAACCCGAGAGATTGCTGCGTCCAAATGTCGTTGTTATTATTATTATTATTATTATTATTATTATTATTATTATTATCATCATCATCATCATCTGTCCGTGTTTGTATTTTTGAATCGATGTTCCTAAGTTTCAGTAGAAGAGATGCTGTTCTCTCTATGCTATTATACAACCAAATGAAACCTCTCATATTCAAGGGCTACCATGTTATCATGTATTTTAAATTCATGATGCCTTGGCCTTTTGTGTTTATGCCAAACTGGCAAAGTATTGTTTATGGTGGCAGTCAAGTTCGATGTTGTCAAGTGATATTTACCGGATCTCGTCCACGACGTTCAACTAAACTCGCAAAGTCTTATTATGATAGTTTCTAATTCACGTATCTGGGAATCTTCGTGATCTTGATCGTTTTTGGTCTGTGATATCGGACAGTATCTCGTGAACCTTGTCAAATATTTCAATATATATCTTTTAAAACGTCGTTTTGAATTCATTTGAGAAATAAAATTGGCATTGAACGGTACATTTATATAATTAAAACCCCGGTGTCCCACTGTGGTCCTCCATAATTGTTAGATGTAAAGAGGAAGGGTTGCGATTGCGTGCGAATAGCCGCTTACGACTCGATAATACACGAACGTGCAGATGGTCACTTCACCTCGAATTATACTCGTTCATTTTTTTAGGTTAGCCTCTCTCTCATCCTCTCGTCTCTTCTTTCTAAATCTCCTTCGTCTCTTCCTACTCTGCTCTCTCTCTCTCTCTCTCAGGAAAATAAATTGTTCATCATAATAATTTTTGATAAATTTTAACTGGTGATATTGCCAAAAGATTCGATGCTTAGAAACGAGCTCAAGACTGAGAGTTTAATTGAACATAGTGGACGAGATCCGATTAATATCACAAGACAATATTTTGCCTGCATGCTGTCATTTTTATAATCTTAATCGCACAATCCACCTTACGGGTCAAAAATTATGTGCATTTATAGCATTTCAGGATATCTAATATGAGTACGTCAGTTTAATGTACTAAACACCATGAAAATAACAACATCTCAATGACTGTCAAAAATGCTGCCACAATAAATACTCCTTAATATAATGAGAGAAATAAAACAATACATGTACTTTGAAAAAAACAAAAATGCCGAACAAGATAAAGAATTCATAAAATAAAGTGAAGCATGAACTTGTCCTCGAGATAAAGGCTGTCACAATGAAATATCAGGAAATTAGTATCTAATTCTATTAAAGTCCTTCCCTACTTTTGCCTGCGCCCCGAACTCGGTATGGAAAGAAAATGATTGACTTTAAAAACGAACGTATAAGTTCATTATCGTTTAACATTTCAGGAAGGAAATTTGGTGCCATTAAAGTTGAAGGTTCATTTGCCCTGAAATCTCCCCTCCCCCTTCTCTCCTCACCCCCTCTCCCAAACACATGCCGAAGACATTGCGAAAACAAAGATTTATGCCAAACATAAGAGCGCACACACACTGATTAAACAAACAAGGTAAAAACTGAAATGAGGGACACCCAAGGCTCAAGATTTCTACGACCTTATTTCGCCCTCTTTTCACTTCAAGGCCTGACCCCTCCACCCAAGCTCCTCCCCCCCCCCCCCCCCCCTTTATTTTGTTGATCGTGTTTGTTTTAGGAATGCGACCAAAGGAATGTCATAAAGTGCCATCAGTCAGGGGCTCCTATTCGCAGAAAATTATAAGTGCCAATCACAAGATCAGCTGTAGAAAACATCACGAGTAGATTTTCATGAAGTCCTGAGTGTCTATGTGGTATTTCTCTATTTACTGATACACAGGCAATTCTCCACTCCCTGCCGTATTACCTGCGGTAATATTAGAGGCAGAATATTTATGGTTTTCTTCAGTGCTTTACGGGATACTTAATGTTTGTCTAATACTGTGAGCAACGAAAATATGCAGCTTCCTATATTTGGTTTAATTTAACAAAGGGGAAATATATCAGGTCTGTAATTGTTGTCGTCGAATATTCTTCGTGTGTTATTCGCGGAGAATCTGTAGGCTTGCTTCTGTTTAATGCTTACGCTGTTAAACAGAGTTGAGAGAGAGAGAGAGAGAGAGAGAGAGAGAGAGAGAGAGAGAGAGAGAGAGAGAGAGAGAGACGCCAGTCTTTGCAAAAACAACGCTTCCACAACAGTGCCATTGATGTGTACCTCTAATTCTGTATCTCAATATGCCAACTGTGTGTCTCTTCCTGATTAATTGGCTTTCCGGTAATTATTTGCGATCAGCATTGCTATATATTGTAAGCGCACACAAGACGTAATTTTTATTATTTTTCCTCCACCTTGGAGACCATCCAGTTCTTTCATTACGATTATTGTTGAAATGGCTACTATTACTTTTGAACTATTGACCTTTCACCCTCAGAGGGGGTGGGGCGACTGTAATGCAAGAATGAGATTGCTGGTCTCACGCCCTTCCCTGGATGTCAAGAGGGCTATAAAAAGCACCCCGTGGATCTCGAAGACGGCCGCTGATCCAGGCAGTGACTGACCCCACCCACTACTGATTGTTATTATTAATTAATGGAGTCCTCCTTTTGGCAGTGGACCTGAACACGTAATATTCGAGCTTCTGCTGGAGTTGATCATTAATCAGTGGCTGACAACAGCCTTTTTGTTGTTCGTAGGCTTACGAATACTTTGTCACAAAGAGATCCCGGAGCCTTGTTCATTTAATCATATCCGGTTTTTTTTATTACTATAACCAGTTTTTTTTTTTCACTGTTGTCACGACAGAAAGACAAGTGAGTACCTAAGTGCTATTCACTCTTTCCACTAAGTTACCAACCAGTCATGAATAGTTGAAACTTGTATTGGTTGCATATTTCGAAAACCTGGATGAAATTTCAGTGGTCTGGAACTGAAAGATTGTACCTTGTCTTGATTAAGGTCAAAACCAAGACCAGCAGATTGGAGGAGTTTTCTTCTTCACTACCGTACGATGTTAGCTGTGTGAAGGAATATTCCTTGGAACATTATTCTCAAGGTCATTGATTGTTCTTTAAATGTAGGAATGTCCTTCCTACTTGGGGGTTTACCCAGGACTTTTCATGGAAAAAACTTATTATATATGACGTAACTTCCGCCCTTAGCCACATCAAAAGGGCAGGTGGATGGATCAAATTTGGATTTGTTATTCATATTTAACACAAAGAAAGCACATAGATTAAGAAACTGTGTAAAGCTTATCATCTTGCCTTTCAACCTGTCAGATCTAAGTATATAGCCGCCAACTATATAAAATATAATCCATATTAGTATATATTTTGATTGTTTCTTTTTGTAAATTCCTCTGCCACCACA
The DNA here is from genome assembly GCF_015104395.2 of Macrobrachium nipponense. NCBI lineage: Eukaryota > Metazoa > Arthropoda > Malacostraca > Decapoda > Palaemonidae > Macrobrachium > Macrobrachium nipponense. The sequence goes on along the minus strand of NC_087212.1, from coordinate 62,697,394 downwards.
AAGTTCGGACCCGGATAGTATTCGGCGGGTATTCACGTCGAGGACCATCCGGTCTTTCGAGTGGCCTTTAGGGCATCTGGAATGGAAATACCTCGGTCTGAGCCTCGATGAGACTGTACATAATGGCCAGTCGGATGAATGAAGAAAGTAGTGCACTGACGGTTCGAAGTCAGCCTTTCCCGCCACCGACCTCCATATTTCTAGTATGGAGCTGGAATAGGCTTTCTTCCACAAGTCTCAAATTGGAGTTTGCCAGCACCATCCCACCTCTCTTATATTACCGTCTTTTTTCTTTTTTTTAACTAGTATGGTATTTATATTATTTATATGTATGTATGTATGTATGTATGTATGTATGTATGTATGTATGTATGTATGTATGCATACATATGTACAATTAATATATATGTATATAATATATACACACACACAGATATATATATATATATATATATATATATATATATATATATATATATACATACATACATACATACATACATACATACATACATACATACATACTGTGTGTGTGTGCAGGCTGAAATAAAATTCTGATAATTTTGAATGCATACTGTATTAAGAATTGTATTGAAATCAGGTTCCAGAACTTTGAAAAATGATTGATAATGATGAAAATACTTGATATCATTATCAGTGGTATAAGCAAATTAAATGCTTTTGACCTTCAGATAGTATTTTAGTCGGAATTTGGAGAAGGAGAGAGAGAAGAGAAGAGGGAGATGGGAGGAGAGAGAGACGAGAGAGAGAGAGAGAGAGAGAGATGCGTTTAGGTCATTTCTGAAAGAGCCTTAATTACATGTGGTTTATATTTTTGGGTCACTTTAATCATTTTTCGTATTCGATCATTGTTATTGGACATTGAGCATTTTCTTTATTGTTACTTACTAAATTCCCGAAGAATGAAGAAAGTATGTTTGTAAATGAAATAAATATCTTGGTATTGGCATATATCATATATTAAGAGATAGATATATATATAATATATATATAAAAAATAATGTATATGCATTTTCCAAAAATATTTACTCTAATATTGGACCAACTGAAAGCTCTTTACACACAGGAAATATACATACATCACACAAATATATGTATATCTACCACGCATATATGTAAATGTTTAGTGTGTGTGACGTATGTAAACTTACTGTGTAAAGAACTTTCCTTTTGCCCGATATTAGCGTAAATTATTTAGGGAAATCCTTGACCCATTCGTAAATCATTTTAATTTTATAATAATAAAATCCTTCGCAAATTATACCCAAGAGTATGTACTATGTGAGGATGATGTTTCTCTGCACGATAGCAAACAACAGAGATTCTGAAGCGGACGACATCAACTAAACAGCAGCAGCATTGGTGTGATGCAGAGACCAATGATCGGCACTTATCTGAAGGAGAAGGATTAGAGGTAAAAGGCCAATTTCACATGAAACGTTACTTGAATCATGTCAGTAATAGCCAATAGCCCTAGACTGACTTACCATCCCCTCCTCCCACGTCACCCCTTCCCAATTTTCTTCTTTCATTTATTCGGAGGAGAGAGGAGGCGCCCCACGTGGATCCTAGCACGTAGGCAAACCCTCCCCCTAGATGTGTGTGTGTGTGTCTGCCTGTCTGTGAGTGTGTGCTTTGTGTGTGTGTGTGTGTGTGTGTGTGTGATCTCAATAAACGTCGAGGAAAGTTGCAGGGACCACCACCACCGCTTGTGCCTGATATCGCACATGTTATCACTTCATTTATCACGTCTGCTGAAAGATCGAGTATATTAATGGCTTTGTTTAAAATAAAAGTGTATCGTCGCATGGCTTCCTTAGCCTTTTCCATTTTGCGACTGCAATGGTGAGATTCTCGTCATGTTCAAAAGATCATGTACCGATTCCATCCTAAAAACTAAGCAAATGAGACCACTGACAGTTTTTAATCCGAGTCTTTCTTGTTAAAAGTTGTCGGTGGCGAACGCTGTTCAGTCTCCAGTTAAGAATAATAAACCAATCAGTCAGGCTTTTCGTAGACATCCTTTCGTCGTTCGAACACTTGATACAACTAATCTTTGAAGGGCAGACATCCTTTCCCATCGATCTTTGAAGAATTTTTGGGAAAAAAGTTAGAATCTGAAACTGAATTCGGATCATATGCCCTACAGGTCGATCTTTTATTTTCTGTGTGAACGAATTGCACTCATCAAGGCACGGTATATCAGAAAGAAACCAGAAAAGAAAATCTTTTGATGTGTTTCATATCTGTAAAAATCTCTTAACAAACTGCTGTCGATTGTCTTCTCGAACTGAATATTTTAGTTTGGCTGCCTGAAAAAGTGACAGTTATTTTCTATACGTGACAGTCATTTTCTAGACTCAAATGTAAATTTGAGTACTTATATTTTGTATTTTAAATAAAAGCCAGTTAAGCCAAATAAACAAGACAAAATCTTCGTTTGCAAGGAGACTATAAAACTGAGGCTATATTCCTCGCGCAAACTGCGTTTCACTGGAGGACTAACGTTAAACACTAAGTCAGTTCATGCCAAAGCCAAAGCCAGGTAAGTACTCGGGATCCTGGCCACCAGCCTTGCTTTGGTTTGACCATTTTGTCTTTCTTGTAATTTCACGTAATTGTTAATACGTTGAAATTTATGTGGCAACACACTGCTCATGAAAGTGGGTTGAGCTAGCATCTCAGTTATAATTCTTCGTGTTTGGTCAACAATATATTTTATCTCTTTATAGTGGGAAATCTGAGACGTCCAGTGCAGCCCAAAACTAGTTAGGCTCCTCTAAGGAAAGCGTTGGAGAGGTATAGCATGTGTATGAGCTTCAGTCTGTACATGACGACAGACACCAAGATACCTCTTGGAACGAAGGTTAAAGTTCTATTATTCTAAGTGATTTATACAGTATTGATAAACCCCCCCTAAATGTTTGAGATAAGAATCCTAGGATGTACATTTTGTAATTGAGAATGAAGTAATAGCATCGAGGAGCTTTCAACAGAAATACCCAAAGTGATAATGTGCTCATAAATGAACGGCGCCAAGACATTTCAGCAGTTTTTATTAAAGTCAGGTTCAGTGCTATGAATAAAATTATGGATGCCGTGCAAAGAGTTTTGATACTTTTAAGTACCGCGCTATAAAGAAAGCCTCTCAGGTTATGAATACTGTGCTCCGTCCAAGAACGCATATTTAGGGCATACAGGAATCTAGAGAAGTTTCTCAGAGGAAGCCATGCTACATATGAAAAACACACTTAGTTCTCAAGAAGCCGGGCCCTTAATCTTGTCCATTTAGCACATGGTGCATATTATTCCAAGGGCTAATGTGCTATTAGTTCAAAGCTTCTCGTTCCAAAATGATGAGATTACTCGAAAGTTATAAGTATGGTTTAATGATATATAATGGTGTAAGTAGAACACTATTCTCGGTTTCAGTGAAATAGGCCTATTTGCGTTTTAAACTGCAGAGTTAAACAAGGAGCAGGCAATTTTGTAAGAAGAACAAAGGATAAGATGCTGTTGGTTTCAGAGGTCATTAATTAATAAATTAAAGGGAAAATTGATGTCAAGTGAACGATTACTGAAGGGTCAAATTTAGTAGTCTGCATAAACAGAGGCACCAAGCATGAAGCCTCATATCATTGTCACACAGGATGTACATGAATGACAAGAGCTCTTTAAACTCGACATTTTGCAAGCACTAGAATTTTCCCAGTGTTTCAGAGATCTTAGATTGGTAATAGAGGTTATCATTTAACTGGAAATTATGGCCGAGATAATATATATAACATGAATGTGTGTATGTATAGACACTGATGACATTATCATCGCTTTTTCGCGTGATATTTATGAATGTTATAAATAACAATTAAATGAAAGAATTGAACTTGAGCTCCAAAGCAGGATTTAAAAAAAATCGTGTCTTCCGAGCTGCAAACCCAAAGTTATAACCCCGCCCCCTTCAATGGAAGAAATTTCCTCCCGTTTAAAAGTAAGCGCCTTGCAATCTATGCCTCTACCTTCTGTTTGCCTCAGTTATACTTCCATAGGAAACTCTCTAGTCTGTCAGTATTGATAAAGAAATAAAATTTCCCATTGGATGTTCATGGGTAATATAACTGACAATCGAATAAGAGAATTGAAAATCACTTCTCAAGCGGGTTTGAACTCAGTCTTCCGAATCACATGCGCAAAGGCTAAACCAGTTCGGTCGGTTACACCCAAAAAAGTTTTACTACATCTCTGAACCAAACCTAAAAAGAGAAAAATTTTCGGCCACAATGACTAAAATAAATGTGAGAGTGCGTATTGATCATATTATATTAGCTTGGAAATGGCATTTGTATAGGTGACGTTCCATCGCGAAGGTTAGTATCTTGGCCGTAGTATTTCTTTTGCAGAGATGTACAGTTTATGTGGCTTACCAACCTAATCCATATAAGTAACACGGGTTATTTTATTTGCACTTACGTCTTTGACCTGCAAACCAACACAGGTAGTTTTCAACTCCAGTCACAATCAAGCTTGTTATTATAAAGCCCGGAAAAAAAAAATTCTGTTTTTTGAAACGAATACGAACATTACCAAAAGAAGTGTTCGATACTTTGAGTACCAAATAACAAACAAAACCGAGAAGGGACGGGAAATGTAGAGAGGACACCGCTGCTCGGTGGCCTTGTTATCATACCGAAAGACCTCGACGGGTTGTGAAGAGTTGAACGCGCGTACCTTGGAGGCAGCTGAACTGTTTAGAGGTGTTTGTTTGCAAAGCACAGACGCCTTAGCTTGCGATCATCGTGACAACCTGAAGGAATTCTCTTTTAGTCTTTGTTATGCAGTCACATTTGCTGTCGGTTCAGTCATAATATGAAGAAGTGTCTTCTCATCTGTTCGACATAAACCAAATCCCACAGAGTGAAATCAAAGCGGTGATTCATTTGTTTTTCTCTGTTTCGCTCTCCTTATTTTCCCGTTTTGGAAACCAGTAGCGATCCAAGAGGTTCCCCAAGTATGTCATTAATTCTTACTCACATATGAATGACGTCAATTGACCTGTCATGCACGAAGGGCGAAAAAACGACTTTTACAAAACCCGTTTCGGTTTACCTATAAATCGGCTGCATGACTCACGAGTCATCCGGTCGTGGCGCCTCGAGTCTTTCCGGATTTGCCATTTTCGGAAACGTCTTGACAACGTGATTCAGCTGTTTCGCGTTTCATCAGGAATACAATGAGCCCTTGGACGGAATTTGGCTGAAGTCATTATTTTGGCTGCTGCTCACATCGCTGACGTTGTCATCCTTATCCGTTTTGTCAGAGTATTAGTAACAGTGCCTATGGCATTAATATCATTGTCAAAATCATCGTCATCATCGGCGTCATCGGAAACGACATAATCGCCATTATTATCAAAACCATCTATAATTATCAGGGACGATGACGAGGTTGCCTGGAAACCTATGTAAAACAAACATCTTTACAGCTGGATCTCTCTCTCTCTCTCTCTCTCTCTCTCTCTCTCTCTCTCTCTCTCTCTCTCTCTCTCTCTCTCTATATATATATATATATATATATATATATATATATATATATATATATATATTATGATTAAAGGTGACAAACATCCATCTTGGCGACCATTTAGGTGACCCTCCCAATCTGTCCATCTCCTACACAGCAAACTGACATTGAGAAGAAATGAATAATTATCGGAGGCTTTTCATCTCCTGAAAAGATGTTGCTGCCTTCATGCAGTGATGTAGTACCAGAAAATGGCAAGGATCTTCCAGTCCTCTGATGCTTTTGAAATTGCTTTGGTATTGACAATTAGTCATTTATAGAAAGGTTTTGCCATTGGATTTTTGGGAGTTGGACCCACTGTACAGATCGGTGTTTGCATCCCTCGACGTAAAATTATTTCAGAGATTGCGTTGTTTTATTGGTTATATGAATCGGCCGTCAAAAACAAAGCTTATCTGCTGCAAAATAAGTGTACAAAACTGGCAAGAAAAGTACACCATGAAACATTCATTTCAACCCAACTAACTAAGTTATATGTGAAGATGACGGTGCAACTGATCTGTGCTGCTGAATTCTAAATTTTGAACATCGTTTTATTATTAATGTTAAAAAAGTAAGTTGCACTTATTTAAGACCAGTGCATCGAAGTTAATATAATGCTGATGCAATTGCTGTGCCCAGTACATGATTCCATTGCATCCCATGGAGGTTAAACCTGTTGATGATTTAACCCCCTTACATCACAAGATCAGCAAGCCAATTACCGTCTGTAATCTTCCTAAAACATTATTCTCTACCTGTTCCAGCCATATAAACATCTCGCTCATTCATTTCCACATTGACTGGTGGTCGGGGCGAAGCAAAACCCGAAGTTTGCCGTTTTTCAGTGTTATTTGTTGTGGAGAGAGAGAGAGAGAGAGAGAGAGAGAGAGAGAGAGAGAGAGAGAGATAATTTTATCTAGAATTTTGTTATTTATATCTGAAACTTTTCGGGAACCTCGTGGTCGTGTACAGTCCTTGTTTGGGTGGATCCTGGATTCTTATTTTCGGGATGAATGTATATCTAGGATGACTTCTCAAGATTTCATCAGAGGTCTTGTAGTGAATGTAGTTTCAAGAAAAGAAATATAGTTGTAAGGCAGCTTCCTTGTGCACATTTAGATCATGAGATTTGCTCCTAGTGAGGTGGTCCGACTATTCTTCGTTTTCAAATGTGTGTAAAGTCACAAGTTTTGTCATCAAAGATTTATTCATGTAAAGGAAATAAAATGTTAAAATCACCCTCAATAATTCTTTTCAGGCTTTTATCGCCCCCATCGATTTGGGCTGGTTATTATTTTATAGTCTATATATAATATATATATATATATATAATATATATATATATAGTATATATATACATATACATACATATATATTCACATACACACACACACACACACACACAGAAACTCAGTATCTGGTTTAATTCCATTATTCTCCTCAAAATTATGTCAGTAAAAGTTGTTATGAATTTCCCTTCTCTCCAAGATTTTATTTTGTGGTTTTCAGTTGATGTGATAATTGAGTGTTGTTACCTTCTCTTCTTTAAAATGCTAAGAAATTGTTATCCGTGTATTCTCACTATAATGTATTGAATCCCTCTGTCATTCCGCCATCCAGTTAGATTTGCTTTTAAGCTCCAAGATACCAGTAACCAGTTTTTTAAAAATCATTGGATTCTAATTCATTGAACTGTAAAAGAAATAACTACATTCTAACTGCATTAGATTGTGCCATTCCTATTTTTATTCTAGAATTTGGATTTCTTACGGAGTAGTAATTTCTTGGCAGAATGGTCATTCTAAGAATGTTGTGAATATATATATATATATATATATATTATATATATATATATATATATATATATATATATATATATATATAATGGTCAAAATAACAATAAAAACGACATACTTGAAACAAGAAATTGAAAACGCAAAATTTACGAAAAGACAAACCAGAGACTCCTAGAAAGCTCTAGAGGAAAAAGAAAAATCCGACAGACAAAGTTCCAGATAAGGGAATTACCCTCTACTTCAAAAAATGAAATTCTGACAAAAGGCAAAATGTATATTGACAATTTCATCTTTGAAAATTGCTGCACCACAATCCTATAGATCACAGATGGTTGACAAGTAACTTCTGAGGTGCAAGCGGCTTCATAAATATAAGGATTTCCAAATATTTATGAGCCGTGTTCACAGCATTCTTAGGATGACCATTCTGTCTACAAAAGTTCTTTATGATTTTTTCACCATTATCATTTTATGCTACCTATTGTTGATTGGCCATTCTTTCATTCAGTAGACGACCTGAACGAAAGAGCAAAAGATTGACTTGTGAATACACAGAACTATTCAATTTTCATTCAGAGTCTTCTGATTAAAATGTAGTAAAAAGCAAAGCTATTCCCATGAGCACTTTCCTGCCTCCGCACTGACAGTGCCTGAATGAATGTCACCATAGCACTCATTACACGCCTCAGTACTCTCCGGAAACCATTGTCTGGCTGTCAGGTATATTATTCACTACAGCACCGAGTGATCCTACTGTTTGACTGTTTGTGCAGGAATAGTGCCTGAATTTGGCCTCAATTCCTTTTTCCTTTAGATCGAATTATTCGCCAAATATCAGTCTAAAGATGACCTGATGAAAGTGATATAGGAACGTCTACTTTTACATCAACACGACTTATTTAAAATGCTAAAAAATGGAATGAGAACACAAATACATTATGCATCACAACGTGGAACAAATTGCTCTCATTATTCTAGAGATATCGACCTCCCCGTGTCATCCGTTGCGGCGCTCAACCACCATCATCGAATGAAAAGGAAATCATTTTGGTCGAGAGATTCTCGGGAAATATTGTGACGATTCCAAGGCCAGTTTTCCTATATATATATATATATATATATATATATAATATATATATATATATATATATAATAAAAGAGGTGCATTTACTCGTTGTATTAAACCTCTCTCTCTCTCTCTCTCTCTCTCTCTCTCTCTCTCTCTCTCTCTCTCTCTCAGGAGGAGTAATTTTACTAACTGTTCCACCAGAAGGGAGAAGAATTGTATACGGGAAAACGGAAGGCAAGTGAGAGTGCCAGAACTCAGGGCAGGAGACGGCCGACCTTCCCTTCTAGGAATTCCCTCCAGGTAGGTACCCGTATCAGAAAATGCCTGTAATTGAGGAGCCTGGAGCTCCAACGTAGTTCCTCATCTGAATGAACCATGTCACTGGAATAGAGAAAACTGGTTCACAAAATCATCTGAAGATTATGCAACAGATGAACAGCAAAGTGATTGGAATGATGAATGGAAACACCGCACGAAGTGCAATAGGTGAAATTGGCGCTTCTTGTCTGCGCCGAAAGGGCATCTTTCTAGATAGACGTCCGGGGGCACTTGACCTCATCCTGAGAGGTTGTCGTGTCAGTGGACGAATTGGTATGAAGAAACATTGCATATGGAATTCTGTCAATATCTCAGAACATTAAGGGCCATATATCCAGTGAGTCCTAATACTGAGCTCGGTGGTGTGAATAAACTGACAGATATTAATGCACTGTGTTCACTAGACGTGTGCAAATTAGTGCCATGGCACAGAATAAAAAAAGACGTCGATGAAGCCAAGTAATTTTTGTAGGTCTTGGATGAAACCACAATGTATCCTGGGTTACAGAGTATCATGATGGGAGGCCTCCTCTCTCTCTCTCTCGTCCTCTCTTCTCGCATCTTCTCGTCTCTCGTCTCTCGTCTCTTCTTCTCTCTCTCTCTCTCATTGAAGCGCCAATAAAAAAGAAATTCCACTCTTACTTTCTTTTAGACCTTAACATGCTACCACGGTATATTATACAACAGAATGAAAAAGAAAGTTTTAGGTCTTAACGGCCGTTTGTTTATTTTCTGGATGCGGACGACAGTTCGTCCGGACTTGTCCTGTGAATTTTGTAAAACGGTGAATTGTTCATGAAAGTCGGATTCAGAATTAACACACACGTTCGCCCTAAAGGTGCCGAGTCTCTCTCTCTCTCTCTCTCTCTCTCTCTCTCTCTCTCTCTCTCTGATCGTAAAATTTGATTCAAGTAGTTTTTTAACCTTTCATCATATTGATAACGGCAATTTTGCTGGAATGACACCCTGTATGAAAATATCCACACGAGAATTCGAATAAAAAGTAAAAGATCGTAGTACAGTTTAGCGACCGTATTGTAGATGACCCACATACGGACCGTGACGTCGAGTGCGCAAATGAGAGAGGCTCTGTCAGCCTCGCGCCTCCACTCGATTTTCGACCTTAGGTGATGTTAACTCGATTTCCTCTCCACGCTGATATGGAGCGTTTCTTCGGCACGAGTTTGGAGTCGAAACAAAATACCGACACTGGAGTTTAGAGAAAGAACTCTGCTTTTTACGTGAAGTAGTTTCATTTGATGTTTGGGAACATCTACAATTTAGTGTCGCGGAACAGAGAATCTTTTCCTCTGTGGAAGAGGAAGCGGTAAGGCCAAGAGTGCTGAAGCGCCTCTTCTCGTGCTGAGGCTATTTTTCCGCGCACCCTGGCTTTTTCACTTTTACTTTTGGACTCGAGCCAAAAAGTGGTAGTGAATTGCTCTCTCTCTCTCTCTCTCTCTCTCTCTCTCTCTCTCTCAACTATGTTTTTTGAGGATATAATTTTTCAAGAGCAAGGATCTATGGGGTGGACCCCGAGGAACCAGTGAACTTTTGGGAGTAAAATGATTTTGACGGATGACTGATTAAGGAGGGAGAATGGAATAACCGGTCAGACACTGACAACACAACCTCATAGAAGTAAACTTAATCCGACTTTGAATCTTAACAGTTGATTGCTGATTTGAAAAAGTTTTATAGATGGGAAGTTCTAGACAGCTCAGTGACGAATCCTTCTCGTTTAATAACTTGCTGTTTCCCAGAGAACCCGTAACTCACAACAACATTGGACACAAGCATGGATGTGAATCACTTCAAAGTAGCGCTTATTTATGGCAGTTAAATTCAGTTAAAAGTACGTACGGAGCTGTATAATCTTATTAAGGCTTCTAAAGTCGTATATTAATGTCTGAAGAAAAACTTGGCAGTCGTGATCAAGTTTTTGCAAATGTCCTTCACAAGGCTTGACAACATTTCAGCATCAGGTCACTGAACTTCGATTCACGAGGAAGCTCCCTCCCCTCTCTCTCTCTCTCTCTCTCTCTCTCTCTCTCTCTCTCTCTCTCTCTCTCTCTCTCTCTCCACACACATACAAGTGCGTGCACACAAAGAGATGTAGCAAATATCTCTCCATTATGAACTGATTCCTTCAGAATATCAAATCAGATATCTAAAAGGTAAATACAAATTAGTCACTATTACGTTAACATGAACACAAAAGCATACACACTTCCATTTTTCTCTCTCTCTCTCTCTCTCTCTCTCTCTCTCTCTCTCTCTCTCTATAATATATACTATATATATAAATATATATATATATCATATATATATATATATTAATGTTTGTATTTATGTATTTACACGTATACATGTGTATATAAGTATAAATATAATTAAACTGTATATACACGTCACGCTGAGGAAAATATATTACATCTGTATGTGTATATGGTTAAAATTATAAATGGGAGGCATATACACAGAAACATACACATTTATATATGTGTGTTTGTGTGTGTCTACCTCCCATTTCTATTTTCAACCATCTACACATACAGATGTAATATAGTCTTTGCCTTCGTGTAAAGTGAGTGTAAAGTATACATACATAAACTTGCTGCACTGATTTTTACTCATGCGGTTAAACCAGCATACACACCTCGGTGTAAATATTCGCGTGTAGTTTTAAAACGCAATTGGAGGCATGTTTGATTTGACCACAAAGTCCAGATAGAATTTAGGCATTAAATATTTACTGTCTTTGATTTGTGTTTTGCTGAGAAGACTGAAGGTAAGCACCGTACTTTGTTTATAGTATTTTTTAGTTATTTTGGGGATGTATAATCTGTGTTATCTTTCCGTAAAGGTTTCCCGGTATTAATGGTGGGAAGGGGCTCGGCCGGAAAGGAGGTCTGGAGCAGAGGAGAGTTGCAATAGAATGTTCTTCATTTGCAGAAGGGAAGTGGGAATGGTGGATGGAGGGAGGAAAGATGGAGGGACCACTCTCTCTTTCACCCGAAGTGAAGAGCACAGTACTACATAGCTACGTGGACTGGAGGGAGGAGGTGGGTGGGGTGGTTTCGGGGTCGGGGTCGGGGTCGGGGTGGGCGGGGAGAGAGTGAACGAGGTTATTTGAAGTACCTCAACGATGGCGAATGAGGAGGAAGTGAAAGAAGAAAGGCTGGAGTCGGGGAAACTGGCTGGTGGAGGAAGAATGTGTAACGTGACTGGGGCCGAGAGCATAAAAGTTATGCCTGGTAGCAGCCCGTTTTGGCTCCATTTGGACATTCGCGCATCGAAAGAAGGATCCGGACTATTGCTTTATGGGGCTGCTGTTTCAGTGACCTTTCGAGGGAGACCTTCTGGCAGTGTGAGCTCTTTGGTTCATCCCGAGAATCAGGTGTGGAATGGAGCCTCATATTGGACTGTTGGATCGGAGGCGAGAATGGTAGTCACAACTACCTTGGTCACCTCAAATTTGACTATCTTACGTCAAGATCATCACATTGAAATGTACCTCAAAAACTCACTCCAGTGGCAAAATTAATCATCAACCTATTAATATAGCTCTCTCTCTCTCTCTCTCTCTCTCTCGTTCCTGTTAAGATAGTTGGGGCTGAATTTGGACTTTAAGGGCTTCAGGAGTGTCACTATCCATCTTGGCAACCTCGAAAACTGTGGATTAGGCACTTAATATCTGTTGTTTTCAGTTATTTTTACAAGTCACCCCTTCTCACCCCCATTTCAACACCTTCCTTCAGGGGCTGAACTTGGACTGAAGCGCATTGGGAGTGTCACTATTCATCACAGCAACCTGAGAAACTATGGATTAGACACTAATATCTGTGTTTTTTTTTATTATTATGATTTGGACATGTCACCCTTTTTTCACTCCCCTCCTTATTTGGGGGCTGAACTAGGACTTTTTTTCCTACGCAAACCATTTCCATGGTCCACCTTCACGCTGTTGTGTCCTACTGGCCAATGCCTTCCTCTGTCTATATATATATATATAATAATATATTATATAGTATATATATTATATATTATATATACACACACACACATATATACATATATATATATATTCGTGTGTGTATGTATATGTATATAAATGTATGTATGGGTGTATGAAAATATATTTATATATATGTATATATACATATACATACACATATATACAGTATATATATATATATATATATTATATATATATATAATATAGTAATATATATATATATGTATGTATGTATGTGTGTGTGTAAAGTAAACCTATGTATGAAAGTGTCATATAGTATATATATATATATAATTATATATCACATACCATACATACATACATACATACATACATACATACATACATACATATTGGAAAATCAATCCATGCCACAGTGACACATGATGTATATATTCTGATATACCAAGTGTTTAATTTTCCCTGTGGTATGTATACATAGTGTGTGTAGGAGGACTGTGAGAGAGAGAGAGAGAGATATCTGGAAAGGGGAACATAGAATTTAGACAGGGTAACAGAATGGAAAATAGCTGGACAGACAAGAGAGAAATATGTGTGAGGGAAGCAGAGAACTGGTGGCAGAATGGAGAGGTGCAAGAATCAGTTAAAAGAAAATCAAAAGCATTTAAGGACTGGAAAGTAAGGCATGCACAGGGTGCAGAGGTAAGGAACAGAGAAGAGGAAAGAGAGTTGAGAAAGAGGGTAGGTATGGCTATTGGAAGGGCGGCAGAACAGTTGAATAAAAGACTAGAAACAAGACAAGGAGAAAAGGATATCTATAAAATTTCAAACTTGAGGAAAAGGCAGAGACATGTTGTGGGTAAATTGGATGTCATCAAGGATAGTGATGGAAATATATTGTATAGGGATGGAGACACTAAGAAGAGATGGCAAAAGTAGTTTGAACAACTGTTAAATACTGAAAAAAAGAGAGAGATGGGGGAAGCACAGAGGGTGGAGGGACCAGTGATGGAGATACAGGATACAGAAGTGAAGAGAGCATTAAGGAAAATGAGGAATGGTAAATCACCAGGTCCATAGGAGTTCCAAATTGAAATGATCAAATTACTAGGTACAGAGGGGGAGAAATGGATGCTGAATTTATTAAGATTTATATGTGTTAAGAGGAAGAAATGTCGAGGGACCTGAGGGGAGAGTCTAATGGTATATATGCACAAGCAGAAGGGAGATGTCCTGGATTGTGGGAACTACAGGGGAAGTAAACTAACAGAGCATGGATTGAAAGTTTTAGAGAGAATACTGGATTAGAGATTAAGAGAGATTGTAAAGATCGGGAAACAGCAGTATAGATTCATGAGAGGAAGAGTGATGGTGGATGTCATCTTCAGAGTAAGACAGGAAAAGAGGCTAGAGGGAAACCAGTAGCTCTATTTGCATTCATAGACCTAGAGAAAGCATACGATAGAATCCTAAGAGAAGTGATGTTTTGGTGTTTGAGGAAAAGGAAAGTCCCAGAAAAGTTGGTTAGGTTAGTCAAGATGACTTTGGGGGAGAGTCTAATGGTATACAGTATATACACAAGCAGAAGGGAGATGTCCTGGATTATGGGAACTACAGGGGTAGTTTGTCCTGGATTATGGGAACTATAGGGGAAGTAAACTAACAGAGCATGGATTGAAAATTTTAGAGAGAATACTGGATTAGAGATTAAGAGAGATTGTAAAGATCGGGAAACAGCAGTATGGATTCATGAGAGGAAGAGTGATGATAGATGTCATCTTCAGAGTAAGACAGGAAAAGCTTTAGGCTAGAGGGAAACCAGTAGCTCTATTTGCATTCATAGATCTAGAGAAAGCATACGATAGAAACCCAAGAGAAGTGATGTTTTGGTGTTTGAGGAAAAGGAAAGTCCCAGAAAAGTTGGTTAGGTTAGTCAAGATGACATATGAAAGAATGAGCACAAAAGTTATAACAGCAATAGGGGAAACAGAAAACTTGAAAGTTAGTGTTGGATTACACCAGGGTTCAGCATTAAGCGCATTTTTGTATGTGCTGGTCATGGGTGTGTTGAGTGAAGAGATCAGGAATGAAGAGCTGTGGGAGTTGTGTGCCAGTGATCTGGCAATTACTGCTGAAAATGAGGAGGACCTACAGAGAAGGGTTGGAGAGTGGCAGGAGTCTTTAGAGAGCGGTGGCTTAAAGGTGAATGTGAATAAAACAGAGATTTTGCTGAGCAGTAGAGAAGATAGAGACAGAATAGTAATACAAGAAAGAAGAGGCTCAAATATTCTTGGGATCTACTTTAAGCCAAGAGAGAGGATTTGAGGCTGAAGTTGACAGAAGGATAAAAGCTGCATTGGGGAAGTGGGGAGAGGTAGCTGTAGTGGTATGTGATAAGAAAATCCCAATCAAGCTAAAAATCAAGATTTATAACGTAGTGATAAGATCAGTGTTAATGTATGGGGCAGAAACATGGGCCCTTAAGAAGAAAAGAGGAAGTAAAGCTTGAGAGAACAGATATGAGAATGCTGAGGTGGATTATGGGAATATCGCTGTTGAGAGATTGGAAAATGGTGAAATAAGAAGAAGGGCAGGCTTAGTAAAGATTACAGAGGTTATAAGAGAGTCAGATTGAGATGGTATGGGCATGTGTTGAGGATGGATGACAAGGAGAGACAGAGAATTAGATGGCGAGATAAAGTGAAGGAAGATATGAAGAGAAGAGGTTTGTTGGAGGATGATGCCCTTGATAGAAGGCAGTGGAGAAGGCGCATCAGGCAACCGACCTCTTAATGTAGGGATAACGGTGGGAAAAAAGGTGTGTGAATGCATGTAGTATATATATGTGTGTGTGTGCGTGTGTAAACATACTTATTATACATAAGTTTATATTTATGTATATATATACATAAAGAACATATACATACACATGCATACATACATGCGCCCACACATGTACTGCAGGGAAAATGAAACATCTGTGGTACATCACGTGTCATTGCGATTTTTCAATATATATATATATATATATATATAATATATACATACATATATACATATATATATATATATATATATATATAATCTATACATACACATAATGTATGTATGTATGTATGAATGGTAATGGAACTCTAAGGCTTGTCATTCAGGCAGGGTAGTCTTAGCTGAAAGAAATCCTGATTCACATTTCAATTTGGGCCTCTCAAATTTTACCTTTCTTGGGGGTTAAATTCAAATTTTAACTAAACCCTTTAACTTTATGACCGGATTTATTATTTTGGCCTTCCCTGAAAGTTAGCCTCGATAAACTCAAATAAGGATAGATCGAATCTCAACAACAAAAAATATAGCCTCCTTTCTGCTACCACTACTCTCTCTCTCTCTCTCTCTCTCTCTCTCTCTCTCTCTCTCTCTCTCTCTCTCACACACACACACACACACACACACACACAGAGAAAGACCCTAAATCTCTCTCTCTCTCACACACACAGTGAGAAAGACCCTAGATCACAAAGGCTCTCTCTCTCTCTCTCTCTCTCTCTCTCTCTCTCTCTCTCTCTCTCTCTCTCTCTCTCTCTCTCTCTCTCGTTAGTTAATCTCATGGCAACGACGATGCTGAATATCCTACCATGTGTGCTTCTAATTAAATGTTTCTGTAGATATGTTCTGCTCAAGGAGCGTGTATTGTTCTTGCTTCCTCGAAGATTAACAATGCAGCAAACCTAGATTATAGCCCAGCTTAATTCCAAAACTTGTGTGTTGGCGAGAAGATTCCTGGCTTTGTCACTTAGTAATTTTTTTCCTACCCTTAGTTTTTCTCCCGTGTGTACTGTATAGAGTGGATGAGCCTGGCTTTAACCGTTGTCTTGTTGTTTTAATTTATACTGTTGCTGAATGAATTGAGACTTTTCACTCTCTTTTTAGAATTCCTAGAATATATCTTTATGTTTTGGGTGGAAGGAGTAACAAGCGTAAT